>NC_071271.1:24297574-24357574 GCF_023375685.1 Ictalurus furcatus
ATCATCTCTTCCGTTCAAAATATTTCTGACCACAGTCGTGTGTTTCTATGCCATCCCTTCCCAAACAAGGCTGAGCACACTCCCAGACACATAATCACCAATTTCCAGTGGATGACTCATCCCTCTTGCTCCACTATCCCTCCACTTCATCGGCACCATTCCTCCATCCATCCATCCATCCTGCAGCCCAGAAGAAGAGATGCCTGTTTTCTTCCCCACCTTCCTCACTTCCTCTCTCTCACAGCTGAAATACTGTTCGCCGGTGCAAAGGCGCCGTATTTACCCGTAATTACCCACCATCCATCACCCGACACGGCATCAGGGGTCAAGCCCCTGCCCGTCCCCCCTTCAGACCGGCGGTCACTAGGGGCAATTATGTCCTGCCCGGCCCCCTGAACCGTTCTCGTGCACTTGGAGTTGAGATCGAGGCCCCATGGTGGAACAGTGTGCTTGTTGTGAATGCTCGGCAGCCTGACGTGGAGCTGCCACAGCCGTCTGACAATGACACATTCAGGCACAGTGCCATTAACTGGAAAAGCTTGGCATGGCTCTGTTTAAATAGAATGCATTTAGTTTGTCCAGCGCCGTGAGCCTGGGGTCAAGCAGCCACCTGACTTATGGGAGGATGGAGTGAGAGTAAGGGGTCACGCCGCCCGTTTAGAGGTCACGGCGTGTACGCCATGCTGGAACACAACCTCAGCCTCATAAATGTGAAAGAGGGATTGTAAGGACGGGGCCAAGGATACTTGGCCTCTGAAATTTTACAGTTGTAGCTCCTGCAATTTGAATAGCGTGGAAGCGATCATTCAGATTTAAGAGGACGTCTCAATGACACGGTGGAAGATTTGGAGCGGTTAAGATGGCTGACCTGTCCACCAGCATGCTGAGGGATTGACAGTTATGCGTGGTAACAGATATGTTCGTATTTATTTCCGCTTATAAGCTTGATAGCTTGTTTAAAGATATCAAATACTCACAACTGCACTCGTTGTGCACCCAAGCATGATCTACTCTACTCCTAGTATATAGAGCCAACCGAAAACACCACCACTTCAATGTTGAAAATTTCACATCCTGCCTTTAAGTGTCTCTGTATGGGAACTACGGACTAACCGACTAAGGACATTATTCCGAACGAACAGATGCGTTCGAACCTTATACGAATACGGATACGAACAGGAAGTACACTGTGTGAGTGTATCATGCCTGGAACTCTCTAGGATGCAACAAAGAACTCAAATGGTTCATTAACGTGACCATGCGGTGCTGTGTGACGCGTCGAAATGAAATGATGCGTTTTCATTTATTTATTAGTAACCGCCTACAATTGGTTTATACTTTGGTAAATTAAACTTAACTGAATATCGTTAACAGGTACAAACATCAATAATACTGCGAGCAGGAAAACAAAAAGTCCCACGCAAATGTCTAGTTAAGAAGAAGTATGAACTGGAGTGAGGTCGAGGAACTGTCCGAGCCAGCATTCAGACACCGTACAGACACTGCTGGCGTTTCTACAGCTTTTTGCGTTTTGTTTTTGTTTTCCTCCCAGTGTTTCCTGGTGTTTTTAGGAGAAGGATAAAACTCTTCCAATGGTTCGAATTCGAGTACATATATATATATATATATATATATATATATATATATACGGATATTTCGATCATGATCCAGATACGGTTAGTGGAATTGTGTTACAAGATGCTAATAGAAACACAATGAAGGTCTCTATCTCGGGCATCCGGGCCTCTGGTTGTCCGCTTATGTTACCCCCTTTTGTTGTGCGTTTCCTGAACCTATTTAAGAAGTGACCCAAATTTCTATTCGTTTCAGGATAGAGGATTTCTAATTCATTTCATAGATGATAACAACCATAGGGGAGTTTACAAGCTGTGCTTCTGGCTTTGAGAAGATATTTGACCATCCAAAGCCAAATCCTTCAGCAACTATGCATACACAGTCCATATATATATATATATATATATATATAGCGATATAGACAACAGTTACACACAAGAGGATTCATGCCACTTCTATACGATATAGGATATAGGATTTTTATACCACAACAATGTTGAATTCTCGATTCTGATTGGAAGACACCCATGCCGTGGGTGCGGTAATGAAAGGAACACTTTACCCCGAGCACTAATGTTAACTGTACTGAAAATGCTAGGGTTAATCATTTCTAGAACCTATCCAGGAAGAAGCACAAAATGATTTTTGACACGAAACTCTTACTAGAGACGCAACATTCTCTCAAAACTAGTTGGATCACTCCATGTCGCTCTGCCTCATGCATTTCTCTTGGGAAATTAAATCCGTTTAGTCATGTGCTGTTGAGTGTCTGAGAGGATTTTCGGTGACCTTATTATGTTTACTCAAATTTTCCTCAACAAGAATGTATTTCTGCTCTTGGCTGCTATCGCTCTTGGCGCCATCGGGGCAATCCGAGGATTTAGAAAAGATACGCAACAATTTATGTTCTTTAAAGTAATCTCAGTCTGACATGCAGAAGATGACCTCTAACCACTCCAGAGACATTATCTTGCGCTCGGAGAACCGTTAGCCGTCTGAAAGACGGGCTTCTGACATGACAGCAGCTGTGTCATACAGGAAGCTCTACATGAATCCACACTTAAACAGGCTTACTTACACAAACACAGCAGATCTCGTAATCATCGTCCTAACAGTAATGCTGAATTCTTGATTTTGATTGGTCGGAAGGTGCTGAAGTTCTGACAGAAGTTCGTTTTCAAGGCAAATCACTGGTTTATATTAATGTTTGTGTTCTATTAGTGTATGTTATCGTTTCTGTAGTAGCCGTTAATTCATATACATAATATAAACCTTTGTAACAGTTAACGGTAAAGTTCTAGTCAGAGGTACAAGTTAGACGTTTTCCGCCATGGGAAAGTCTTCAGGACAGAAGATTTTGTGCGTTATGGTTTCTCGGTCACATGAGAAGATACAAGGATTTGTCTTATTAACTGTTTAACTGCAAGAGATTAGAAAAAAAGCTATTCTAACATCAATGATAACAGGAAGAAACTCGGGTTTGTGGACGTTCCACGGCGTTCGTTTTTTGGTGTATTTCATTTCTACAAATTCCTTTGGCGTAAGATGAATAGAGCAATTTGGGACATGCATTTATTGATAAAGAAAATAACTTTGGAGTCGAACCAGTAGCTTGGCTTTATGTTGAGCTGCATCGCACCACCCTGTCCACCACTGATTATTTATATGCCTGTCGCCGTGATGAATATTAATGAAGAAATGTAGAAATGTTTATCATGACAGTGTATTTGGAAAAGATTTTTCCTTACATAGCACGTTAACGTTAATGAACGCAAATGTAGAATAGGATGCCTAATGAGTTCTTTTCTCCGTTCTCTTATCAGGTCTGGTGTGTATGAAGTCGAGTACCTCGGTGGTGGAGCTGGTCATGCTGCTTTGCTCTCAGGTGAAGCTGTTTTTTTCACACTCTGCATTCTCTTACTTTTCTAAACTCGAGCAAACTTTTTCATTCTTGAGCAAATTTTTACAAATATTAAGCTGCGCGCTTTGTGTCTGTGAGACCGATCTGAAACACTGTCATCTTACGCACTTCCAAGAGCGATCTCTTTCTAAACCGTTTAAACTTCTTTTGCGTAGCGCGTTAAAAGATGCCCCCGACAAGCCCTGTGTAGACTCGCCATACGGTCCTACAGGAGCTTCCCAGCAGTCCTTTAACTCCCAGTGACATATTACAGCTCACTGATCTCCCTGGTTTCTTGTTAAGCCTTCCCTTTCAAAAGGGTCAGGCTCCCAGTGTTGCCGTCAGAGGAGGAGATATTTAACATACCTTCTGTCAGCCCATCAGTCTTGCCAAGCGAGCCCATAAGGAAACCATTACCTCAGCGTCTCTCTTGGAGGATCCCGCTGCTTGTAGAGCTCCGTGGGGCTTTTTGGAAGCCAGTGGCACCTCGGTGCTGTCCATATCTCTGAACACGCCACTCAGGAGGAGATTTAGTTAATGCTCATGCAGTTATGCACATCCATAGAAGGCCCTGATAAAGAGTCCTGCCTCCAGACTGAGTGGCGCTCGGCTCCAGTCCTGCTGCTCTGCTCCTGTCCTTTTGAAGTTTCCTTTTCTTTTTTTTTTTTTGCCATTTCTTTCGTTTTTATGGCTGATGAGTGAGCCTGGGTGCTCTGTGTATGTTGGAGTTATTACTGAGAACTGCGTCGAGATCTCTCGGCTCTTCCCTTCCTCTTCCCTCCCTCCCTTGATGCAGAGATAGCATTACGCCGGCTCCAGGACTTCCTGCCATTAGAAGCTCCCAGGGTAAAAGCTAGGCCTGATCTATCGATCAGGCCCAGGAGGGGTGAAACCGGAGATCAGGCCCAATGTCGTTTTGGAGGCATCGGGGCATGTTTGGAGCCAGCACTCCACAGGCCATGATTTATACACGCTCTCTCAAGGCAAAGCCGAAACGGTAGTCTGAAAATGGAAGGATTGATTTGAAAGGAAAGCCAAGGTAGAAATTTATTGCAGTAATGAAATAGTTTGGGCTTTTTGAGCCCTTCATGCTTGGTTTATGTACATTCAGACTTGTTCTACGGTTCCGTTTGACAAGATATTGAGCTATAAGCTTTCAATATAGTCAGATTTTATTTTCTGATATGTTTCGGTCGTGCTGGCACGTACAGTATTAGTCTATTTGTCACGTCTGAATTGGAGAGGAAACTCAGATTGAAGAGCATGTATTGGAAAACTTGGGTTGAGGAGCATGTTTGGCTAGAAATGTATTTGGAAAACTCTCAGAAATACCGAGATGGAAAAATGTAAACAAGCTGTTCCCAAGTGCACATAGAAATCACCCGAGCATGGAGAACTTGGATATTAGTACTGTAACTGTTTCAAAATGTCTCGCATCGAGCGTTTATTTTCTGTTTTTCTTCTTTCGTTCAAATATCCAGAAAGGTCTACAGCTCTGTCGTTTGGCTCAATTTGTGCTCGCGACTTGGTTTAGCAGTTCACGTCTACAAAAATACATTAAAAAAAAAATGCCCGAATGCTCAGCATGTTCGATTCACTTCCTGCGGTTCCACCGATATTATCATCATTTCTAATACAAACGCCACTCAGTTATAACAATGTACAGCTTCTCTCAGTCCTTTTCATACCGCAGTTTCTTTCCACTCGGACGGCAGAGAGTAGGCAGACAAGTAGGCCTTGATACCAACAACCTCAAACTCAAACTCTGCCTCACTTGTCTCGGCTCTAATCCTCCCAGACAGCAGGGGTTTCGCCGCACCGACCTTTCGCCCTGTTCTGCTTTGCAAACTGTCACTTTTATGAATAAATTAGTGATAATCATCTCGCCGTTTTTTTGTTATTTATGCTCTCTAATCACGCTGATTCATCTGAGGCCGCAGACAGCCGGTGTCTCCATCCTGCAGAGTGGCAGAAATTGTGCCAGAGGTCACGCGGGTCGATTCCATGTAGCAGCTTAAACATGCTTAAAGGATGGACCGCGGAGTCGAGGAGATTTACCGCTGGAAGACCTCCAGATGTTGGGAACGGTGAAGGGCAGATAAAAGCAAAGCGCCTGTTCTTGCTCTTGACAGGTCAGATTGAGACGCCGCAAATTTGTGAGCATCCATTAAGGTTGAGCTCCAGAGTGGAAGAGGGGTAGGACTGCTCAGCCAATCAGCACACAGGAGAAAAACAGATACTGTTGTTTTTCGGTTTAGGCCTGTAAAATAGTGTTGTAGGTTGTCAGTTTGTTGAAAAGATGGTTGTTGTTGATTCAGAGTTTTCTAGAAGTTTGAGATAGGATGAATCCTAGAAGAATTTCAGCTTCTTTTTTTTCAGGATTATAATACAAATGGCTGTGGCAGATAGTATCCTTGGTATTTTTATGACCAGTGATGCAGGGAGTAACCTGGTGAAGAGTAGATCGCTTTATAAAAGAAAAAGGGGGTAGAAAGAGTGCATACTGCTAAAATCACTTTCTCTCATTCTGTTTAATTAAAGTGGAAACTGGCAGCTCAGTGTAGTGGCATTTTCATCGATTTCCCTTAGAAATCCCTCAGTGGTAAAAATAACCAGCTGACTGAAATAATTAACAAAAACAATGTATTTTGTACTCTTTTGTACACTAGCATCATCCCTGGCCTTTAAAACACCGGTGTTATTCCAGTCCTCCAAAACACCAGCATCGTCCATGTCCTTTAAAACACCGGTGTTATTCCAGTCCTCCAAAACACCAGCATCGTCCCTGTCCTTTAAAACACCGGTGTTATTCCAGTCCTCCAAAACACCAGCATCGTCCCTGTCCTTTAAAACACCGGTGTTATTCCAGTCCTCCAAAACACCAGCATCGTCCATGTCCTTTAAAACACCGGTGTTATTCCAGTCCTCCAAAACACCAGCATCGTCCATGTCCTTTAAAACACCGGTGTTATTCCAGTCCTCCAAAACACCAGCATCGTCCATGTCCTTTAAAACACCGGTGTTATTCCAGTCCTCCAAAACACCAGCATCGTCCCTGTCCTTTAAAACGCCAGTGTTATTCCAGTCCTCCAAAACCCCAGCATCGTCCATGTCCTTTAAAACGCCAGTGTTATTCCAGTCCTCCAAAACCCCAGCATCGTCCCTGTCCTTTAAAACGCCAGTGTTATTCCAGTCCTCGAAAACACCAGCATCGTCCCTGTCCTTTAAAACGCCAGTGTTATTCCAGTCCTCGAAAACACCAGCATCGTCCATGTCCTTTAAAACACCAGTGTTATTCCAGTCCTCCAAAACACCAGCATCGTCCATGTCCTTTAAAACACCGGTGTTATTCCAGTCCTCCAAAACACCAGCATCGTCCATGTCCTTTAAAACACCGGTGTTATTCCAGTCCTCAAAAACACCAGCATCGTCCATGTCCTTTAAAACACCGGTGTTATTCCAGTCCTCCAAAACACCAGCATCGTCCCTGTCCTTTAAAACGCCAGTGTTATTCCAGTCCTCCAAAACCCCAGCATCGTCCATGTCCTTTAAAACGCCAGTGTTATTCCAGTCCTCGAAAACACCAGCATCGTCCCTGTCCTTTAAAACACCAGCGTTATTCCGGTCCTCGAAAACACCAGCATCGTCCCTGTCCTTTAAAACACCAGTGTTATTCCAGTCCTCCAAAACACCAGCATCGTCCATGTCCTTTAAAACACCAGTGTTATTCCAGTCCTCCAAAACACCAGCATCGTCCCTGTCCTTTAAAACACCAGTGTTATTCCAGTCCTCCAAAACACCAGCATCGTCCATGTCCTTTAAAACACCAGTGTTATTCCAGTCCTCCAAAACATGACTGTTATTCCTGTCATCTAAATCACGAGCGTTATTCCTGTCCTCTAAATGATCAGCATTGTCCTCGTCCTCTAGAACGCCAGCATTATTCCTGTCCCTCAGTGTTTAATGCTTGCCGAGTCTGAATTCCTCTCCTATCCTCAGATTTCTCTCAACTGTTCCCTCACTAAGTTTTACCAAACCTTTCTCGCCCTGCGATCGTTCTCTCTATTTACACGACGGATCATATTTCCACCTTCTGGAGGTGCGCACACGTGTTAATTCGCTTCATGATCCCATTCGGCTCCCCACAGGGAGCGTTGTTTCATCGCCTGATGTGAAAAGAGATGGCATGAAATATGAGCTATACAGCACTGTCTCTGAAAGCAGAGCAGATTGGATTTCGGCTCAGCTTTCCAGTATCAGTCTGATGTCATTTTTCCTGTGTTTATTTTTGTCACGTGAGTGCTTTTTGTTCTGGGGGTTCTAAAGGAAGGGTTCGACAAGGTCCAAATGAACAGCAGCCTGCAGCACGGTGCAGACAGCGGCACAAGGAAACAGAAGAAGAGGGAGGTACAGGGGGTCACTCGGAACATTTGGGAACCAGATGCGTTCTGCCGTCATCTCATGCTGAGATAGGATTAAGAATTCAAGTTTAGGTTGGTTTCTTAGGACCAACACAGTCACGGACTTTTCATTTGAAACACTTTACACGACTCAACTTACAAAGTGGAAGGTTGGCGTTTGGACTGGGGTTAGCTCCGTTGACAGTATTTAAAACTCACTCATATCACCCTCACTCATTCACATTTATACCTATTATTCTTTACAATAGAGTCCTGATCTTTGTTAACAAATTCATAACAAAGAAATACACCAGAGCATTCCATGGTCTAAGTGAGGATAAAGTACACTTTATTAACAAATTTACAGAATATTTACCTAGATGAAGTGAAGGGAAATTGTAACGCTACAGCGTACAAAGACGTTCCAAAATTCATCCGGACCCTTTCTGCTCCCTGGACCTGCCTGATCCATCCTGATGCCCTACCTCTGGATGGAGCTCTCATCAACTGGAGACTACAGCCTGGAGATTGCTGACGACGGTACCGCTTGAAGTACCATGGAAATGGTTTTGGATCTCAAATCCACATGGACGTTCTCGCTGTGGTTGCTGGGACTACAGGTGCAGCGATGGCCTTGGGACTGCAATTACCACATGCAGATTTACACTCAGGTCTCCTTTAGTGAACAGTGGACTAGTTCAACATAAAATATAAAAACCATAATGAACTTTCTTTCACTTTCACACTATCCGTCGTTACCCAGATGAGGACGGGTTCCCTTCTGAGTCCGGTTCCTCTCAAGGTTTCTTCCTCGTATCATCTCAGGGAGTTTTTCCTCACCACCGTCACCACCGGCTCACCCAATAGGGATAAATTCACACACTTAAAATCTCTATCCTGTGTTTATATGTTTCTGTAAAGCTGCTTTGAGACAACGTCCGTTGTTAAAAGCGCTACACAAATAAAATTGAATTGAATTGAATTGAAGTTAGATTTGAAACCATAATCAGCAAGTTAACCGCTGGCAAATGAGAATGACGTGAAGCTCCAGAGTTCATACAATGTAGTAAAATGTGTACACAATTTAGTTTAATGAGGCAGTGAGGTAGCAAATCATAACACTGGTTCACAATTTACTTTGTTATTTTGTTCCCAAATTAATAAACTTAATAACCTGTACTTTGGCTAATGTGTGCTCAATTTATGAAAAAGAAAACAAAAACATATGAAATGTATATACAATATGGGGTCTTTTTTTTAAAAAAAATAAGAATTGCATGCTGTTGGCATTGCGTTATATCTGAATACATATCTGTGACATCTCTATAACATCTCCATTTCCATGCCAAAGTACACTTTATTAACAAATCTCAATCTGTAGAGAAGATTTACACTCTACCTAATTAACTACGCTGCACTTGTTTACATTATTTATGAAATTATGTGAAATCTCCTGGACTGGAGTCTGATACGGTTGATGTTTAAAGACTGGTATGTAATGATACACTCTTATACGACAACACTGTAACTGAATGATGTTCAGTTCTGATTCAGAATGTGATTCAGGTCACACACACACAACATAGAAACTCACACAGACACAACACAGACACAACACAGAAACTCACACAGACACAACACAAACATTCACACAGACACAACACAGACACAACATAGAAACTCACACAGACACAACACAGACACAACATAGAAACTCACACAGACACAACATAGACACAACATAGAAACTCACACAGACACAACATAGAAACTCACACAGATACAACACAGACACAACATAGAAACTCACACAGACACAACATAGAAACTCACACAGATACAACACAGACACAACATAGAAACTCACACAGACACAACATAGACACAACATAGAAACTCACACAGACACAACATAGAAACTCACACAGATACAACACAGACACAACATAGAAACTCACACAGACACAACATAGAAACTCACACAGATACAACACAGACACAACATAGAAACTCACACAGACACAACATAGACACAACATAGAAACTCACACAGACACAACATAGAAACTCACACAGATACAACACAGACACAACATAGAAACTCACACAGACACAACACAGACACAACATAGAAACTCACACAGACACAACATAGAAACTCACACAGACACAACATAGACACAACATAGAAACTCACACAGACACAACATAGAAACTCACACAGACACAACACAGATACAACATAGAAACTCACACAGACACAACATAGAAACTCATACAGATACAACACAGACACAACATAGACACAACATAGAAACTCAAACAGACACAACACAGACACAACATAGAAACTCACACAGACACAACACAGACACAACATAGAAATTCACACAGACACAACATAGAAACTCACACAGACACAACATAGAAACTCACACAGACACAACACACGCACAACATAGAAACTCACACAAACACAACATAGAAACTCACACAGACACAACACAGACACAACATAGAAACTCACACAGACACAACATAGAAACTCACACAGACACAACACACGCACAACATAGAAACTCACACAAACACAACATAGAAACTCACACAGACACAATACACGCACAACATAGAAACTCACACAGATACAACACAGACACAACATAGAAACTCACACAGATACAACATAGAAACTCACACAGACACAACACAGACACAACATAGAAACTCACACAGACACAACATAGAAACTCACACAGACACAACACACGCACAACATAGAAACTCACACAGACACAACATAGAAACTCACACAGACACAACACACGCACAACATACAAAATCACACACACACAACATAGAAACTCACACAGATACAACACACACACAACATAGAAACTCACACAGATACAACACAGACACAACATAGACACAACATAGAAACTCAAACAGACACAACACACGCACAACATAGAAACTCACATAGACACAACATAGAAACTCACACAGATACAACACAGACACAACATGGACACAACATAGAAACTCACACAGACACAACATAGAAACTCACACAGACACAACACAGACACAACATAGAAACTCACACAGACACAACATAGAAACTCACACAGACACAACATAGAAACTCACACAGACACAACACAGACACAACATAGAAACTCACACAGACACAACATAGAAACTCACACAGACACAACATAGAAACTCACACAGACACAACACACGCACAACATAGAAACTCACACAGACACAACATAGAAACTCACACAGACACAATACACGCACAACATAGAAACTCACACAGATACAACACAGACACAACATAGAAACTCACACAGACACAACATAGAAACTCACACAGACACAACACAGACACAACATAGAAACTCACACAGACACAACATAGAAACTCACACAGATACAACACAGACACAACATAGAAACTCACACAGATACAACATAGAAACTCACACAGACACAACACAGACACAACATAGAAACTCACACAGACACAACATAGAAACTCACACAGACACAACACACGCACAACATAGAAACTCACACAGACACAACATAGAAACTCACACAGACACAACACACGCACAACATAGAAACTCACATAGACACAACATAGAAACTCACACAGATACAACAGACACAACATAGACACAACATAGAAACTCACACAGACACAACATAGAAACTCACACAGACACAACATAGAAACTCACACAGACACAACATAGAAACTCACACAGACACAACACACGCACAACATAGAAACTCACACAGACACAACATAGAAACTCATACAGACACAACACAGACACAACATAGAAACTCACACAGACACAACATAGAAACTCACACAGATACAACACAGACACAACATAGAAACTCACACAGACACAACATAGAAACTCACACAGACACAACACAGACACAACATAGAAACTCACACAGACACAACATAGAAACTCGCACAGACACAACACAAAAACTCACACATACACAACACAGAAACACACACAGACACAAGGGATAATCCACGGCTAGGTGTGTGTTAAAATCATGTACTCCACACCTAGCTGTGGATTATTCTGCATGTACCGCGGTCACTTGCCAGCACTGACAAGTTAAACCTGGTATTGAAGTTTGCAAAATTTGACTGAAAGGATAAAAATAACGGTGAATTTTCGTTACTTATTTTATATAAGGGTCGTTAGATACAGAGATAAAGTAGTACAATAAGAGTACATTTATTTGAATGAATTATAATGAATCATTATTAGAGAGAGAGAGAGAGAGAGAGAGATCTCCACATATAATGAATCTGTGTAATATATGTGTGTGTGTGTGTGTGTGTGTGTGTGTGTGTGTTTAAACAGTGCAGGACAGGACTATAGTTGGTAGCTGAAACCACTTTTCTAGGAGTGCACTCAAATTGTTTGAGCTTTTGTTCAACTCAAATCGATGACGCATCTCAACTACATCTCTGGAGAGCAGTAAAATGTATCCCTAAAGAAGTAGATAACACAATTTATAATAAACACACACACACACACACACACACACAGGCGACTGCGTCTGTCACTCTTGCAGTCCAGAGAGAATCGCTGACCTGTCCTAACCTCCCGGATACGAGGAAGTCTTTGAGTGGTGTACTGTGTGAGCATGATTTTTTTTTTTTTAGTGCATCACTCATATTTCTGCCCGGGGCATCTCAGCACGTCTGCCCTCGGCCCTCTCTTCTCGTCACCCCAGGACCTGGAAACATTTTTCAGCCCCCCCCCCCCTTTTTTTTTTTACTCCAAACCAACACTCATACCTTTGTGAGCAAACAGGAGAGAGGCAGAGTTTTCTCAGAGTGAGCTCCCAAATGGCCTTTTAATCAGCTCCAGACCCATGTTCTGTGTCTTTGTGTATTTGTGTGTGTGTGTGTGTGTGTGTGAGACAGAGTGAATAAAACTTGCTGCAGGTCCCAGCAGTGCTCCCGGCGAGTGGAACCATAAGGGCCTCTGGATGGAAGTCTTCAGTGGTCTGTCACTTGGTGCTCAGAGAGAGGAAATGGCTGTACTTAAGGGGCAAGGGGATACGGTTTCACTTCACAATTATGCCTCTCTTATGTTTACGGATCTGTTCTCACAGGACGAAAAGATGCCTGCTCTCACAGGAACTCTGTTTCAGCTTTACATAGTGTTAACTTTCGCTTGCGGAAGTCTACCCTTTCCTATTGTCAAATTTAGAACCATTAAGGCGTTGTCCGTGTGTTTAGGGTTTGCGCCGGAAAGGAATGATTTTCTGTAGCGAATGCTATTTTTCAAATACAAGCACAGCTCTTAAACCAGTCTAGAATATTCAGTCACAGCTTGATAACCATGCTCCTCTTGTTTTCTAGGAGTGGCAGAACTCCATACAGAAGAACGCTGGCTTGGCTTTCATCGAGCTAATCAACGAAGGAAGGTATTATAAGAAATTTGATCATGTCAGCCCAGTTTTAGCACAGCTCTATCGGCTCCCGGTCCATTTTAGGATCCAGTTTAAGATTCCGTTGTTTGTCTTTAAAGCTCTTAATGATCAAGCGTCTTCTGATCTCAAAGATCTTCTTACAGAACGTTCATCTAGCAGATTTTTACTATCTTCTGCTAGGTTTTTTCTGTATGTATGTCCCTCGATCCTGTTTAAAAACTAAGGAGGGTAGAGCTTTTTCAGTCTCCGCCCCTCGTTTACGGAATCAATTTCCACTCGACATCCGCCTCGCTCCCTCAGTTACCATTTTTTAAACGAGGCTGGAAAGTGTATCATTTCTCCCAGGTGTTTTAATCTAACATTACTATTGTCTGTTGTCTAGCTTTATTTGGTTTCGTTTTCTGTTTTACTTTTCTTACTCAGTTCAGCACTTTGGTCGGCTTTGCTGTGTTTAAATGTGCTTTATAAATCAAATTTACTTGCTTACTATTCCCAAAAATCAACACTCACCAAATGTACAGTGTAGACCAGAATTTCACTCGGAAAACCAGAGCAAAAATGTACAAAATTGGTGCAACCACAAATCAACAGTTATACACACGAGCATATAGAGGACGTCATAATATATAGGTATAGAAAGTCATTTCTTCTATTCAGCCCATCCATATACATAGTAGATAACCTACTAAATAAGCTGCACTGGGAAAATATACGCTTATAATGAAGAAATATACAAATAACTAAGCCAGTAAGTCAGTCTGTAAGGTTTTTGTCTGACTGAATGTACGAGCTTAAAGGCATAGTTAAAGCAGAGTGTACAAGAGTGTAAAATGCAAATGTTTCTCTCCCTCATACGTGTACGTATGCACAAAAACATGGGAAATCTGCACAAATTGGGATGAAACCGGGAAGTGATTACACACTCTGGTTATTTTACTAAACATTGTGCAGTTAGCTGTGGTCATTTTGTCTGTTTGCCATGACCAGGTGTGAATTAGCACCATGTGCGTTGTTCAGAGCATTATAGTTAGTGCTGCTTGAAGTCATTGTATCATAGGATAGAGCTAGGTTTCAACTACCAGCATTGTCGATTACTTTTTATTTTATTTATTTATTTTTTTTCATTGCTTTGTCTTTATTCATGATGCATTGTGTAATACACAACCAGTTTCTCACCTTGGTGAAAGAGCTATTATTATGTTTTAATGTTGCTGTAATGGTCCATTCAACTGCTTTTGTTAGGCAGATCTGGCAACCCATTTCCAGTTTAATTACACACTGTTTCTTCAGTATACAGCCATCTTGGGAATCAGATCATATCAGCTGTGTTAACTGCCTCCACACCATTTACTCGTTCTAATATGAGAGTCTTCTTAATAATAACTTCACGGATTAAGAACATTTGATCTTTGTTTAGTAGGTGATCCCAGGCCCAGGTTCATGTGTGGTAAAGTACAGACTTTGGACAGAAAATTGAATATTAGAAAAGAAAAGGAAAGAAAAGTCAAAGTGTTTCATGCTAACTCCAAGATATAGCCACCTCATTAGGTTGTGTTGAGAGTTGCAGACTTATAGTAAGAATAAAGCTCATGTTAATATATAAGTGGGGATAGTTTTGTGTATTCAGAGTCAGGTTATGCAGCTGTTTATGTTAAGCTTTGCCCTGTTCACATTATGCATTTCTCTAAATGTAGTTTACACCTCCAAGGTTGCCACATTTTTCTTGATGGCTTTTTCATGTGTCATAGTAACACCAAAATGTGTCGTTAGTACCACCACAGTGTGTCACAGTAACACCATAATGTGTCATAGTACCACCATAATGTATCATAGTAACACCATAACGTGTCGTTAGTACCACCACAGTGTGTCATAGTAACACCATAATGTATCATAGTAACACCATAGGAATGTTAAAGTAACACCACAGTGTATCATAGTAACAACACAAAGTATCATAGTAACACCATAATGTGTCATAGTACCACCATAGTGTGTCATAGTATCACCACAATATATCTTAGTAACACCATAATGTGTCATAGTACCACCACAGTGTGTCATAATAACACCATAATGTATCATAGTAACACCACAATATATCTTAGTAACACCATAATGTGTCATAGTACCACCACAGTGTCATAGTAACACCACAATGTGTCATAGTGACACCATAGTAACACCTCAATGTATCATAGTAACACCATAATGTATCATATTAACACCACAATGTATCATAGTGACACCACAATGTATCATAGTGACACCACAATGTGTCATAGTGACACCACAATGTATCATATTGACACCACAATGTATCATATTGACACCACAATGTATCATAGTGACACCACAATGTATCATATTAACACCACAATGTATCATAGTGACACCACAATGTATCATAGTGACACCACAATGTATCATATTAACACCACAATGTATCATAGTAACACCACAATGTATCATAGTGACACCACAATGTATCATAGTGACACCTCAATGTATCATAGTGACACCTCAATGTATCATAGTGACACCTCAATGTATCATATTAACACCACAATGTATCATAGTGACACCACAATGTATCATAGTGACACCTCAATGTATCATATTAACACCACAATGTATCATATTAACACCACAATGTATCATAGTGACACCACAATGTATCATATTGACACCACAATGTATCATAGTGACACCACACTGTATCATATTAACACCACAATGTATAATAGTGACACCTCAATGTATCATAGTAACACCATAGGAATGTTATAGTAACACCACAGTGTATCATAGTAACACCGTACTGTGTCATAGTAACACCATAGTGTATAATTGCAACACCATAATGTGTCCTAGTAATACTGCAGTGTGTCATAGTAACACTGTAGTGTATCATAGTAGCACCAAGGTGTGTCATAGTAACACCATGTGTCATAGTAATACTGTAGTGTATCATAGCAACACCAAGGTGTGTCATAGTTACACATACAGTGTATCATAGTAACACCATAGTAAAATCATAGAACAAAAGTGTCATAGTAAAACTATACTGTGTGATATTAACACATAACTATGACACCAAAGTGTGTCATAGTAAAATCATAGTAAAGTGTGTGTGTGTGTGTGTGTGTGTGTGTTACATCCTGGCATTGTTTTTTTTGTTTTGTTTTGTTGTTTTCTTCTTTTCAGAGCTGATCAGGGCCGGCTCAGCCTGCATATCCATCTGTTGACCCATCTGTCCTCTCACACACACACACACACACACACACACACACACACACACACACAGACACTTGGAGCTCCTTTCAGAGAGTGTGAGTGAGCAATGACAGGCGCTGTCCAGGGTGCTGGCACGTCTATCACTCTCCCCACTGTACATCTGTAGTGAGACACCTGTCCTGCTGTCTCTTTTGTTTTCACCAGCTCTACTGTAACTGTTATAATATGGCATACAGCAGGATATGAGGATAATCATTCACCAAACACACACACACACACACACACACACACACACACACACACACACACACACACACAATTCACCATCACAATTCACCAAACACACACACACACAGTAGTGTTGGTTTTATGTTACTGTCAAAACTGTACACCATCACATTTCACCTACTATTTGATTTTCATTAATGTCCATCAATCCAGGAAAAGTAGACCGTCTTGGCAAGACATATTCATTGACAAAATGAGTAACAATTTTCTGGAATATTATAGAATAGTGTTCTTTAAATCATGTCACCACAATATGTAGGCTTTGGCCCATGAGGAAAGTTGAAATCGTTCTGTATTTTCTATTCGTTTCCATGTTGTCCTTATTGTTTATGGCTAATATTCTGAGAAAAGCTCCATATTCAACATGGGTTCTCATTACCACTTTCCGGTTGAAGTGAAACAGACAATGGGACGCAATTTCACAGGGCAAATCTGTCATCTTCTGAAATTACACCACAGATGAATTTCTTATATTGGGAAGCATGTGGCAGTTCAAACCCTTCTAAGATGTGGCTTACTCTCCTATTTTTCAAACTAAGAGCCTGGAACGTGTGGTAGTCATAGACGTAGTGAAACGGTTGTATTGTTTTATTAGGAACACAAGCAGAAAGAACTGCCATGGAAACCAGTTACACAGTTTGACAATTCCTAAATGTCTAGGTCTTAACTGGGTAACTGTCTGCCACTAAATGTAAAGAAGTGAGCAATTAGGTGAGGATATGATGAGTAATAATTAAGTGAGTTACCAAGACCATGTAATTGAATTACTTCATAAAAAATTCCATACTTGTTCTAGAAAAGCCCATAATAAAACACTTTACAAGTACACACAACTCCCGCAAACACCCGTACATTAAATTTCATACGTAAATTGGAAAATCGTACTAGAAATGTAGTTAAAGTAGGCAAATATGTTACCCTGCTATTAGCCAGTTATCCACTAGCTATGTTTTCAAATGTGTATAAAGTCATTAACTTTATTATTATTATTATTTACATTTCGTTTACATTTATCTAACCTTTTGAATGGTCGTGTATTCAAGTATAGAGATAAAATCTTATCTCTTGTGTCTATTTCCATGAACTGAACCTGAGATGTCGGAAAACACAATCATTTCACGATGGTTTTATTGGTTCTTTACAGAGTCCTTTAGTAAACGTTTCATTCTCTCGCGTATTTCGAGTGTTTATGCAGACAATTCTAACTGTCTAACTAAGAAAACTATGTAAATTTACCATTCAGGCAAAACATGATGTGAAAGCAGCAGTCCTTACCATACTGATCCCCGGCGTTCTAATGCGAAAGTGTACAAAACTTTACTATTAAATGAGTGTTTTTACTTACAAATGTATAACTCCAGTTCATTTTCCATTAATGAGAGATTTTTATTGTTATCCTTTTCTTCTTGGTACCTAGAACCTGTTTTTTTTTTGTTTGTTTGTTTGTGTGTGTGTGTGTGTGTGTACTTTTGTTTAGATGTCTTGGTACTTATCTTGCAACCTAAATTATCTGCCACACATTTATATCCAGTTAGTACCTGGAACTTAGCAGACTATAAAAGACCCAAAAGTCAGGAACAGACCGAAAAGAAGACAAGATCGACCTCAGATCCATACGCTTGCCCATTTTTCCATTTTTCAACACAACAACTTTGAGAACTGACTGTTTGAGAACACTTCCTGCCTAATATATCCCACCCCTTGACAGGTGTCACTGTAACGAGATAATCAATATTATTCACTTATTAATAGTTAATAAAGAGGATAAGAGGGTGAGGCTTTATAACGATGTCTGATACAAAGTTATCGCTCCTATGTTAGTAGAGAAACAGTGGATACCAATTTAAAAAACCCCCTCTGGCTTCTTTATGAATAAATAATGTGCCATGTGACACAAAAATTAAATGCCAAGTGCGCTCAACTCCACTGTCCATGCAGAAGGCATGAACGTCTGTGCTAGTTTTATTCCATCCTTCTTATTATTAGCAGAGGAAATGGGTTTACAGCTTGTTTCCTTGTCAAGCCTCAAAAAAGGTAATTCAGTACTTGTCAACATTTCAGGACGTGGTATGAGATTGATGAATGCGGTTATGAATTAACCTCAACTGAGTCATAAAAAGAAATTACACTCAATATCATGCACCAGAGAAGCACAATTATACCAAACGGCAGCTTAATGACGTGTAAAATAGGGTGTAATCCTGACACCGGAGACTCTGAGCTGTTACAAATGAGCATTCTGAATTAAACCGGAGTGTGATGGTGTAACTGGTGTCAGAGAGACAGCTATTTATACTGTACATGTTTTACTGACTTTACACTGGGATGTAAAGCTGGACGTAAAGCTGTTAATTGAATTATTATGGATGACAAGAGCCGTACGCTGACTTGTTCGTTGTAGTTTATTATTTTAGAGTTGTACACACTTGTATTGTAGAAACTGTTATGTGTTTATGAGGTCACAATAGTTTGACTATTCAAAAATGTGTAAAAACAAACAAACATCATTACCTTTTTTTTTTTTTTTTGTTAACATTAACTTGTGCTGTAAATCATTAACGTTTTTCTCATTTATGCCATGAGTTAGCGTTAACAGAACTTGAATTTCAGAATTTATATTAATAAAGAAGTCAACATTTTTAATTATTTTGCTTAATACATAATAATAATAATAATAATAATAATAATAACAACAACTCTCTCTCTCTCTCTCTCTCTCTCTCTCTCTCTCTCTCTATATATATATATATATATATAAATATATATTTTTTTCTTCTTGTTTTTAAATGTTATTTAACTTAATAATCAGTACCTGCTTTAACTAGTGTTTTTCCTATCCATGACTAAATGTAGGTCAATAAAATTTGCATAAATGAAATGTGAAACACAATTTTAAAAAATTTAAAATAGAAACACAATTATACAGCTAAAATATTCTGGCACCCTCTAAGAAATATACTGTGATCTATAAACTATCTATTTATTTATTATTTTTTTATTATTATTATTTGTATAAAATGTTTCACACTTATTCTGTACCTATAATTAACATACACAACATACATATAATAATTATTAATGTATTATTATTATTATTATTATTATTATTATTATTATTATTATTATTAACAGTAATAATAATAGTAGTGGTAGCATTAATAATAATAATAATAATAATAATAATAATAATAATAGCAATAATAATACAAATAATAGTAATAACAACAACAACAACAATAATAATAATAATAATAATAATAATAATAATAATAATAATACATTACAAATGATGAATCAATGTAAACAAAATAATACATTATTGAATCACTTAATACATTTATTTGACAACATAGAAAATCAGGTCATGGGGTGTAAATGTGTAAATGCCGGGTGTAAATTCAGCCTCAGTTCTGAAAATTTCTTATCATTATATCAATGAAGTACTGATTATCATAGTAATACAAGTATTAGTACATATTGGTTAAACATTATTAGTTTAAGCAAACGTTAAGCGTTAATATAAAGAATAAATCTTATAGAGATATTTTTTTTATTGTAACGTCTTGATGTTGGAATTATAATATACGCTGTTGTTGTTCTGAATGATAAAGGTTTTTCTTTGGTTTTTAAAAAGAATATTCTTTATAAGAAGACTTAATAAGATTAATAAGAGTGCAATGTTCTCACATAATATTTTTGTTTTTCACATCACAGTACAACGACACCCGGGTGTAAATACTTCACATTGTCTTCCTTGTCCTTTCCTCCTCTCTGTGCTAGACTCTTGTGTCACGCCATGAAGGACCACATTGTGCGAGTGGCCAATGAGGCGGAGTTCATCTTGAACCGCCAGCGAGCCGAGGATGTCCACAAGCACGCCGAATTTGAGGTATTCGATCCTTCTGCTTCAATTTCTCGAACATCCCCGAGCACCGGGTTGGGGTTTGGGTGTCGGATGTGGCCTGGACAGACGTATGTATTTACACTTGTGTAAAACAACATCTGGCTAAAATTAGTCTCAGACCTCCTGAAGTGTTGAGTAACCGGATTTTAGGAGTGATTCTAAGGAAAATCGGATTTCCTGTAATAGTTATATAGCTACGTGAGAAAATTCTTTTCACAAATACTCTGCAGCGAGGGTTTGCTTTTTTTAATCCCGGCCTCGTGTTTCCCAGCGGAGATTAATCGACTCGTACTAATGCAGCAAAAAAAAAAAAAAAAAAAACAGAAGAAGAAATTTAATAACTCATTCCAATTTGCACATTAGCCCTTGCGCCAAATTAACACCCTGGTGATCGCATTTGCACGACATGGGAGACTATTCTCTTGAATCGAGTCGCTATAGAAACCGCTGCTCATTACCAGATTAAGCTGGGTGAGAATTAAAGCTAAGCTAAATCAAGCCCTCCATTACGTTAGAGGCTTTTGTGTACAGAGAGCGAAGGGAATCCCTTTTGTACTTCCAGTAAAAATTCGGGCTGCATCTATACTTTTTTTTTTTTCTTTCTTCCTTTCAGACTGAGCATGAGTAAATTTGATTTGGTACACAGATACTGAGGACATAATGAGTAACCTGGTTAGTAATAATTAAAGAGGGGTGTCATGGAACATTTGATTTAGCTTTGTTTCCTGTGTTTCCTGTGTTTAAATAGTTGCACAAGTTCGTGCATGTACTGTAGGCTCCTATTCTTTATAACATCATTATATATTTTATAATGATATTATAATATGATTGGTTTTGAAGGAAGTGCATTAGCTACATTAGGTTCCTTGGCTCGAGTAGGGATGCGGTGAAGAAGAGCAGGTTTTATTTCAGTTCGGAAAAGAGCTTTTCTTGAAAACTGTAAGCTTTTGTTGTTGTTGTTGTTGTTGTTGTTGTTTAATAACCGCATCAAAGACAGCAATTGAACTCAAACAGAATTAAATGTTTTACTCCGAGGATAATTTTGAGATTCATCTAATTTAGGTTTTATTTGTGTAGATATGTAAGCAATCTTTATTAATGTATTCATAATTTATGTTAATTTATATGTTTTTTTTTAAATCTATTTATTTTTTATCATCAATACTTGTGCCGGTGTGGACTTTGAGGGATCATCATCATCATCATCATCAGTAGTAGTAGTTAGCCTGTTTGTCTTGAACCTTTGGGATTGGGGGTTCAAATCCCGGGTTCAGATTTCCTCCGGGTACTCCGGTTTCCTCCCCCGGTCCAAAGACCGAATCTGAATATGGTTTTGTGTGGCATCCCGTCCAGGGTGTCCACGGCCTCGTTCCCCGAGTTCCCTGTAATAGGCTCCAGGCTCCCCACGACCCTGAGTTGGATAAGCGGTACAGAAAATGTATGGATTGATTAATTTTTAAAAAATCTTTACAAAGCAAAAATGCCGCTCATCTTTTTTTAATAACCGATATTAGCTGATCTTCAAGAATACATACCGCGTAAGTTGTATTGTCATTGGACATTTTTTGCTGCTAGCGATGAATCCTATTGCTGCTAGCAGTGTTCTGTTCTGTTTAAGGTGTTTTATCGGCTTACTTTTTGTATCGTAAGAAGATGCTGTAATTCCTCACTTGACATCTTCTCAGAGTACAGTTTACAGTCGGCTTCGCTTTGATTCCTGTCCCTAATTGTGAAATAAGTCCAGATCGCTGTCGTTCTGTGTCTTCTGATCGTTAGCTCGACAGTGTATGCTAGGATTACATCACCTAGCATCAGATGTCCGTATCGGGTATTTTTAACGATCGTACGTATATATTTTTTTTACGAGTATATATTTCTGTAAAGCTGCTTTGGGACCATGTCCATTGTTAAAAGCGCTATACAAATACAACTGAATTGAGTCGTATAAGTAAACGAGCATGGTACCGGACCGTTACCCGATACGAAGAACGATACCGATGTTTCCCGAGTAAGAATATTAATAATATGAATGGGTTACTGGGCCATATATCGTGACACTGATGAAGGAGACACTATGAATGGAAATGTGTGGAAGTATGGTTGTTTTATACATACACACAGGCACACGAACTAGTCTTCTTACTCCAGCAGATGTGATGAGTTTCTTATCAGGAAGCACCAGCTTCCCTTAGGCGGCTTTTTTGATATACTGTTCTTCAGGATCCTTGACCCAGTAGATAAACCGCAAGGGACGCTAACATAGTCCGAGTCGGCGGTGAGACGGAGAAGTCCGCCTGACCCACGATTCATCGCGTCTGCCAAACCGTCCACTCCTCATCCTTCTTCCCGTCCGCTTTATTCCGATCCGGGCAGATAAGCCCTCTTTTACAATTAAACTGGTGTCACTACTAAACCCTTATATCCCTCTTGAAGTGATAAATAATGCTTGATATTTGTCAGAGCGCTGCACGCCGAAGCGAGATGACACCGGGAGATTGAGTTATCGCCCGTTTGAGGAATATGTCGAGGCATAACATCTGACAGAATTCAAATATAAGACAGGAAATTCAATTACACCCCCCTCCACACACCCTCCCTTCCCTCCCTCCTTCCACTCCACGTCCCTCCTCTGCCCGAAAGCTTCTGTTAGCAAATTAGATTTTGAATATTAGCCAGCGATCCCCTCAGGAGGTGGGGGGATGGGTGCTGCGCAGTAAGACAATCTTATTTTAGCAGGAGAGATGAAGTCAGGCTCGCTGCCTAGCATCTACTTTACTCTGGAGAGATGCAGCGATACTTCATAGCCTCGTGAGCCCGCTCGGATCCGGATTAACGATTTAAGGAGTAGCCGTGTGTGGTTTAGATTCTCTTGAGAGAGAACGAGTATAGCTGAACATCTGACTTGTTCTTATCAGAGTTCATCGGTGGCCTGTAGGATATAACCAAGTAGTTTTTGTATGATATTAAAATTGAGAAGTATACAAATGGGCTGCACTTATATGCTGCTTTTGTAACCTTAGCGGTTCTACAAAGCGCTTTACACTGGTTCTCATTCACCCATTCACACACACTCGCACACCAGTGGTAGCAGAGCTGCCACGCAGGGCGCTAACTCGCCATCGGGAGCAACTTGGGGTTCAGTGTCTCGCCCAAGGACACTTCGGTACGTGGAGTCACGTGGGCCGGGAATCGAACCGCCAACCCTACGATTAGTGGACAACCCGCTCTACCACCTGAACCACAACCGCCCACAATCCGAATATAATTATTCATATGAAACTGATCATTTTAAGGCTTGTATCTGACATACATAGGAAAAGCTTCTGTTTTTAAAACTTACCCCGTGACTGATCACATTATCCCGTCATGTAACATGATCTATTACGGCACAATCCATCATCCGCTCGCGAACACAGATTTTAGCGAGGTCTGGAGGACGTGTGTTTGACGTAATATCGTAACACCAGTTTTCAACAAGACTTCCATCCCACCACACATTCCGATTCATTTTTTCCCATCAGCCTTTGTATGGGAAACAATTTCACCATGGTGTGCACGCATTTCTACCGTGCACACATCAGCCGCTCCGTACTCCGTACTCGGTCCCCTTTCCCAATATATACCGTATACTGTATCTTATAATAGAAATGGTTCGGTAAACACATCATAGACACTGTCTGCTCTTACACGTGACCTTTTTTTGTGGAAATGTATTCGATTTCATTCTAATTACTTGCTATAAAGCAAGAAATTGGAGGATCTTTCTAAACCATACCCTGAATTAGGCATAAAATCTGTAAATCTGGCAACCCTGTGATCAACTGTCCTGTTCGCTGCTCATCATTATGGCAGTTCGTGTTTCAACAGAATTTAAAATGACTGGAGTTGTGATTACTCCGGTTTCCTCCCCCAGTCCAGAGACATGCATGGTAGGCTGATTGGCGTGTCCAAAGTGTCCGTAGTGTATGAATGGGTGTTTGAATGTGTGTGCCCTGTGATGGATTGGCAGGGTGTACCCAGGGTGTACCCCGCCTTGTTCCCCATGCACCCTGGGACAGGCTCCAGTTTCCCCATGAACCTGTAGGATAAGAGGTATAGAAAGTGGATGGATGAATGGAGTTGTGATTGAGGATTTTCTGTGTATTTATTCTTACTCATGTCTATGATTTACAATATCTTGCAGTGTACACTACACACACACACACACACACAGTAAATCAGTCTTTGAAGCACTCTACAGATACAACCGTCAGCCTCTGTTGTATATAGTACAGTAAATCAGAACATATCACGAGTGTGAGGTATAAATATAGTATATCCCGACAATAAATGAAATAAATGGTTGTCTTTGTGGAATGATCTTATCGGTCCAGGAAATGTTCAGGTGCAACGATCAGGCCTTTATTATGCATTTCTTAGCCGAGAGTTAGCCGACAATTATAACACGCAGCACGTATGCTTAGGTACTGTATGTACACGGTATGAGTGTATGTGGTTTAAAAAATTTTTTTGCAAATCGTTACTATTGTTATTCTTTTTTTAAAATTATAATTGTTCATTTATTTACTTTGACCTCATGATAAACACTTGCCGTATTACATAAGGAATTATTGTTATTTTCAAATAAACACATGGTCTGGAGTGTTATTCCGCTTATACCACAGCAATCCGACAAAGATTTATTAATGAACGCCGTGTGGTGCGTTTATATGCTTCATGATTCATATCGTATGCTGTGGAACATCTGAGAGACAAGTTAGTTCCTGTTCTCACCTACATTATGGCTGCGATAAACAGTTCTCTCTCGCTTTCTTTCTCTCTCTCTCTCTCTCTCTCTCTGTCTTTCTTTCTCTCTCTTTATTTCTCTCTCTGTCTTTCTTTCTCTCTCTTTGTCTTTCTTTCTCTCTCTCGCTTTCTTTCTCTCTCTTTATTTCTCTCTCTCGCTTTCTTTCTCTCTCTTTATTTCTTTCTCTCTCTTTATTTCTCTCTTTCTTTCTCTCTCTCTTTCTCTCTCTCTCTTTCTTTCTCTCTCTCTGTCTTTCTTTCTCTCTCTTTATTTCTCTCTTTCTTTCTCTCTCTCTCTTTCTTTCTCTCTCTCTGTCTTTCTTTCTCTCTCTTTATTTCTCTCTCTCTTTCTTTCTCTCTCTCTGTCTTTCTTTCTCTCTCTCTCTTTCTTTCTCTCTCTCTGTCTTTCTTTCTCTCTCTTTATTTCTCTCTCTCTTTCTTTCTCTCTCTCTGTCTTTCTTTCTCTCTCTTTATTTCTCTCTTTCTTTCTCTCTCTCTTTCTCTCTCTCTCTTTCTTTCTCTCTCTCTGTCTTTCTTTCTCTCTTTCTCTCTCTTTCTTTCTCTCTCTCTCTCTTTATTTCTCTCTTTCTCTCTTTATTTCTCTCTTTCTCTCTCTCTGTCTTTCTTTCTCTCTCTTTATTTCTCTCTTTCTCTCTTTATTTCTCTCTTTCTCTCTCTTTATTTCTCTCTTTCTTTCTCTCTCTCTTTCTCTCTCTCTGTCTTTCTTTCTCTCTCTTTATTTCTCTCTTTCTTTCTCTCTCTCTTTCTCTCTCTGTCTTTCTTTCTCTCTCTTTATTTCTCTCTTTCTTTCTCTCTCTCTTTCTCTCTCTCTCTGTCTTTATTTCTCTCTGTCTTTCTTTCTCTCTCTTTATTTCTCTCTTTCTTTCTCTCTCTCTTTCTCTCTCTCTCTGTCTTTATTTCTCTGTCTTTCTTTCTCTCTCTTTATTTCTCTCTTTCTTTCTCTCTCTCTTTCTCTCTCTGTCTTTCTTTCTCTCTCTTTATTTCTCTCTTTCTTTCTCTCTCTTTCTCTCTCTCTATTTCTCTCTGTCTTTCTTTCTCTCTCTTTATTTCTCTCTTTCTGTCTTTCTTTCTCTCTCTCTCTCTCTTTCTCTCTCGTTCTCTTTTTCTTTTTCTTTCTTTTTCTCTCTATCTCTTTCTCTCTGGCTCTCTCTCCCTCTTTCCTTCTCTCTCTGTCTTTCTCTCTATCTCTTTCTCTCTGGCTCTCTCTCCCTCTTTCCTTCTCTCTCTGTCTTTCTCTCTGTCTTTCGCTCTCTCTCTCTTTCCTTCTTTCTCTCTTTCTCTGTCTCTTTCTCTTTTTCTTTCTCTTTCCTTCTCTCTGTCTTTCTCTTTCTCACCTTCTTTCTGTCTCTCTCACTCTTTCTTTTGTTCTCTCTATCTTTCTCTCGCTATTTCTTTCTCTCTCTCTCCTTCTCTCTCTGTCTTTCTCTCTCTCTCTAAATGATAAATGGCGCACTTATATAGAGCTTTTATCCAAAGCGCTTTACAGTGTGTCTCATTCACCCACTCACACACACACTCACACGCCAGTGGTAGCAGAGCTGCCATGCAAGGTTCTAACTTGCCATCGGAGCAACTTGGGGTTCAGTGTCTCGCCCAAGGACACTTCGGTATGTGGAGTCACGTGGGCCGGGAATCGAACCTCCAACCCTACGATTAGTGGACAACCCGCTCTACCACCTGATCCACAGCCGCCCTCTCTCTCTCTCGCTCTCTTTCGTTCTCTCCCGCTCTTTCTTTTGTTCTCTCTCTCTTTCTCTCTCTCTCTTTCTATCTCTCTCTCTCTCTCTCTCTCTCTCCGAGACATGCTGTTATACAAAACTAATTCTGTAGTATGAAGAGTACTTTCCATAAATTCACATTCTAGGTGTACAGACAGAGACTACACTTCACTGTAGCTCATCTTTCTTACTGCACAGTGTGTGTTACTCATCCTCTACCCTACTGTCCCAGCAGCATCTCACACACTCACTAATCACTCATACTCACATACTCTAATCTAAATCATTACTTATCATGCTGACGTTAGATTGATCTCAAAACCGATACAGCATTGTGCTTCACTGTCCTGTCTTTCTGACATGAGCACCAGCCTGTCGTACGATCGTCCCTCTTCTACGTTAGAGTAATTATACGTATAACGGTATAATGTATCAATACTGTACACGGTGTCAACACTCTGTGTGTCCTTCTTTCCGCCTCATTCTCTAGTCCAACTGTGCTCAGTACGCTGTAGACAGGAGAGAGGAGGAGAAGATGTGTGATCACCTCATCAGTGCTGCTAAACACCGCGACCGCGTCACTGCCAATCAGCTGAAACAGAAGATCGTCAACATCCTCACCAACAAACACGGAGCCTGGGGGGCGCTGACACACAGGTACGGCCCTCTGGACCACTGTGTGTGGACACAGCAGAGAAATAGGTGTGTTTATAGCTCTGTGTGTGCGTGTGTGTGTGTGTGTTTACTGTGTTTGTTTCTTGTCCTGGAATCTTGACTTTAGAGCTTGAAAGGTGCTCTCGGCTGCCAGGGCCATGGCTTACACTCTTATATCTCTCACACACACACACACACACACACACACACACACACACACACAGAGCTGTAATGCGACTGCTATTTAATGTCATTTTCTTGCTTTCCATCAGGGTCAGGCTGCAGGTCAGCAAACTCAATTACCACAACCGACCACTAAATCCCAAGAGACACCTCACTGGTGGTCAGATTGTGTGTGTGTGTGTGCGTGCGTGTTTGTATGTGTGTGTGTGTGTGTGTGTCCGTGTTTCTGCGATACACATCACCCCTCTTTTTACCGACGCAGCTGCACACCTGGTGGTAGTTAAGCTGCCCTTGTGGGCCTTGTTAAAAGCGCTCTGACTGTTTTCGCTTCTCGGCGTATATCGTGTAAAGACACCAAAGGAACGGGATTTTATGCTTAAACAGACATTTATACACAGAAATAAAAGACGAACGGTCAGCAACAATAACAAGCACGGACCGGCATTCTCTCGGGAAATGTAGCGGCACGCTCTAAGTAAGCAATAAAACACTGTGGTGTGTGTGCTGTTATTGGAAAATAATCAGCAATGCCGTGAAGTCTTACCATGCTAAAGTATGTTATTATTTTTTTCAATAACAGTACATCCTGAAACGATGTATTCCTCTTATACCTACAGCAATGTGCTTAAGAATATAGATTCGATTCATTAAAGAATGACGTATCGCGATTTTTTTTTTTTTTTTATCCATTTATCGTTACATATACTGTTGATGATGTGGAACATGTCACGTTACAAAGCACCGACACTGGAGACTCCTTCTATAAATCCTAGACAGGATAAACATCTCACTAGAGAAAGCTATTACATCATATCCGTTATCATTTATATGTTTTTTTTTTTTAATTCTTTGTTAAGTTACGAAGAAGAAGCTTTTTTTTTTTGATCAAACCGCTGCTGTTAATAAGTGGAAATGGAAACGATCGTGCGTTAGAGTGTTAATATATATACGATTCTGATCTGAACTGCGTGCAGAAATGAAGCCAGAGCCGCTGCGTTAGAAACTGAATCGGCACTTTCTGACCAATCAGGAGCGAGAATTCAAATGAAACCGGAAACCTGAAACGATATGAATATTCTGGAACGTTCTACGGAACTGCAATGATTTGTTTGCGGTATATATATTTTTTTATGTTTATACGTATATTTATATTTATGTCTAGTTTAGTGTTCTCCAGCAGTGACAGCACTAGCAGAGCCTTGCCACCTCACTGCAGTGTTCCCAAACACATCATAAACTTTACCTCCCGGATATATGTAAATCCAGCTGCCATGAGTGCTTAACTAAGCTGTCAGACTGATGGAGAGAAAGTCCAGGACACACACACACACACACACACACACACACACACACACCCATACTCACATGCCACAACCGCTCATTCCAGAGTTGCAGAAACAGTGGCCCTGGTGGTCCTTTATTTCTGTATTTGTAAATCTCACGAAGTACAGCGCTGACGGTGGAAAACGTCCTCAGATACTCCGAGTCTAACGGCTTTAGTGATTGGACACATTACTGTGTTTAAACAGTGAACGGCTTCAGGTGCCGTGTGTCTGATTTTTGGGATTTTTGGCCGACGTGTGATCGAGTAAGCAGACTAGATCAGAGTACATCGTGTGAATTAATCGCTTGTGATTTTGAACTTGTACCAGATTATCATTTTTTTTCTCTAGTCACAGATCATTTCCTGCTCATCTGCATGAAAATAAATAAATAAATAACATAAAAGTCACAATTATATGAAACTATTCTCCGGTGACTTTATGAAATGTTCCACAATAAAATGCAGGAAGGCTGGGTTTGGATGCAAAATAATAATAATAATAATAATAATAATAATAATAATAATAATAGCAATAATAGTAATAATAATAATAATAATAATAATAATAATAATAATAATAATAATAGCAATAATAATAATAATAATAATAGTAATAATAATAATAATAATAGCAATAATAGTAATAATAATAATAATAATAATAATAGCAATAATAATAATAATAATAGTAATAATAATAATAATAATAATAATAATAGCAATAATAGTAATAATAATAATAATAATAATAGCAATCATAGTAGTAATAATAATAATAATAATAATAGTAATAATAATAATAATAATAATAATAATAATAATAATAGCGATAATAATAATAATAATAATAATAATAATAATAATAGCAATAATAGTAATAATAATAATAATAATAATAATAGCGATAATAATAATAATACTAATAGCAATAATAGTAATAATAGCGATAATAATAGCAATAATAATAATAATAATAATAATAATAATAATAATAATAGCAATAATAGTAATAATAATAATAATAATAATAATAATAGCGATAATAATAATAATACTAATAGCAATAATAGTAATAATAGCGATAATAATAGCAATAATAATAATAATAATAATCATAATAATCACAATAATAATAATTAAGAGGAAGAAGAAGATGAAGTAAATAAATAAATGAATGAATGTAAGAAAAAAAAGTTAAACAAACAAATAATTAACTAACTACTAAAGTTGTTCAGTACAACACATGGAGCTATAAAGAATTCTCAAGGAATTACTTATATTACAGCTTTATTAGCGCTTTATGAGGCATTATTATATCATTTATAGAACTGGGTACAGTGAATCATTATTCAACTTATACAGAAATATAAGCATGGTTATAATCACTTGTAAACATGCGCTTAGATATTTAAAACAAACAAACAAACAAACAAACAAACAAAAAACCCTCCAATAAATACATTTGACTTTTTCTAACAGTGCCTCGATTCGAGCTTAATGTAGCATCAGCTCAAGAGTTCATTTCCATCCGAATCAATGCTTCATTAATAATCCTTTTAGAACCCCGGCGTGTATTATTTTGCTTTCTTACCGACTTCTAAGATAAATAACTAGCCGGGTTCACATCCTGGCTGGTGTAACACATCGTCTGGAATTTTCTGCTACCTCTTAGTCAAATATTTATAGCGTGCGCCTAGGAGCCATAACATTTGCATTGAGACAAAAGGTTATTGAGCTGCCGAGGACTGTAAATGGTACGGCAAAACTTGCAACGAATTGAAATTTAATGGTAACCTCCTGCAGAAGAATAATGATGCAATATGTTTATGGGCTTAAGGCAGTGTTGCGGTTCAATATCTTAGTCTTATTCAATGCTACATTAACTTTCCCATTTATGCTGGTGCTGTAAAATAGTGTGCCCCCCAGCATTACGAGTGTGTCTTTGTGTGTGTGTGTGTGTGTGAGCGTGGGTACGTTTGTAAATTTATTTGCGTCAAAGTGTGTATTTTTTGAGCATGAATGCCTTCAGATTGCTTTTTTTTTCCCCCCTTTTTATTATGTGTGATAGCCTGGGGAGACTTGAAAGAATATTGATAACTTGAGTGGTAAATTCTGGATAGCACACACACACACACACACACACACACACACACACACATACACATACGACTCCCTATGTACATTTGCTGATTTTTGAAATGCTAAAAAAGAAATCTAGTACTTCAGCAGATTTGGAGCCGAGCCGGTCCGGCGTCTTCATCGTGTTCTTGGACAGCGATGTTCAGGATGCTCAGACGCACGGAAAAAATATATAAATTCCCCTCAACGCCTTCGCGAGCCGAAAGCCAAATAAGCAGCTGGAGAGAGCGGCGAGGCTCGGTTCGATCATACTCCACGCTCGCCTGATGATGAATGTCCCCTGTATTGAGTCAGCATCAGAAAATCAATGGTGTTCAAATTGAAACAGTATAGGGTTGTATTGATCTGCTCCACTAAATCAAAACGAGAAGGCTTTGATAGGACTCGGGTAGACAGCTCTTAGGCCAGTAATGACACACTATCAATTTTAACTTTACACTGATAAATCAAGTTGAAAATTGGATGTCAGATTTTTTTTCTCTCTCTCTCTCTTTCTCTCTCTCTCCTTCGTTCGTCTCAGAGTGAGTTATTTCCCCCTGCCCTCCCTTCCAGCTCTTCCAGCTCCTTTTGACCTCTGGCCCTGGGAAGCAGATTATAAAGTTCAGTTGCATCACCAGAAAAGGAGATGTCAGACAGACTGCTGGAATTAACGACAGAAAAAAAATCCATGAAATTGAAAAATGATGGACTCGTTTACTTGCACGCGGTTGACGTTCTGTCCCGATCTGTACAGCCTGCCAGATCTGTAAACAAACCAAACGCACTTAAATGACAGGTTTACACTCTGTTGGTGTTTTATAGTCGAACAAAATCTCCATTCACGTAAAAAAACATTCTTGCTAGAGTTTTCCGCTTTGTGTAGGACACCGTCATTTCTCCAGCCGGCTTTTAAATTAGAGATCGAACGCATGGGACGTGTATAAGGTATAAAATGCTGGACCACTTCGACACGAATGAAACAAACAAACAAACAAACAAACACACAAACAAAATACTACATTTAGAGCGTTTGATGGAAATGTTCTCTAGTTTGTTTTTCTTGAAATCCAACGGCGGTGTGCTGATATATTTTTGATTAATAATTTACGTGTACTTTTTTTTTTTTTCTTTTTCGATTTGTGCATAAAATGTTTTAACGTCACTATGACTGGCTGACGGACAATAAAAGTATAATAAAATAAACGACAACGATAAAGGAAGGAAAAGGAAAGGAAAAAGAGAATAGAAAAGAAAAGAAGAACGTGAAGGAAGGAAAAAGAGAAAAGAAAAGAAAAAATGAGAACGTGAAGGAAGGAAAAAGAGAAAAGAAAAGAAAATAAGAACGTAAAGGAAGGAAAAAGTGAAAAGAACAGAAAATAAGAATGCAAAGGAAGGAAAAAGTGAAAAGAAAAGAAAAAATGAGAACGTAAAGGAAGGAAAAAGAGAAAAGAAAAGAAAATAACGTAAAGGAAGGAAAAAGAGAAAAGAAAAGAAAATAAGAACGTAAAGGAAGGAAAAATGTGAAAAGAACAGAAAAAATAAGAACGTAAAGGAAGGAAAAAGAGAAAAGAAAAGAAAATAAGAACGCAAAGGAAGGAAAAAGAGAAAAGAAAAGAAAATAAGAACGTAAAGGAAGGAAAAAGAGAAAAGAAAAGAAAAAATGAGAACGTAAAGGAAGGAAAAAGAGAAAAGAAAAGAAAAAATGAGAACGTAAAGGAAGGAAAAAGAGAAAAGAACAGAAAAAATAAGAACGTAAAGGAAGGAAAAATGAAAAGAAAAGAAAAAATAAGAACGTAAAGGAAGGAAAAAGGAAGGAGAAAGAGAAAAAAAAGAAAAAATAAGAACGTAAAGGAAGGAAAAAGGAAGGAGAAAGAGAGAAAAAAGAAAAAATAAGAATGTAAAGGAAGGAAAAAGTGAAAAGAAAAGAAAATAAGAACGTAAAGGAAGGAAAAAGTGAAAAGAAAAGAAAAGAAAGAATGTAAAGGAAGGAAAGAATGAAAAGAAAAGAAAAGAAGAACGTAAAGGAAGGAAAAAGAGAAAAGAAAAGAAAATAAGAATGTAAAGGAAGGAAAAAGGAAGGAAAAAGAGAAAAGAAAAGAATATAGAGGAAAGAAAAAGAAAGGGAATTAAAGAAAAGGGGGGAAAAAAGAAAAGAAAAGAAGAGAGAAGATTTTTTCTGAACTTTTTGTCCAAATAGTCACATAAATGTTGTGAGAAGTGAAGTTCAAAACAAAACAAAACAAAACAAAACAAAAAAAACAATCCAAAATCTCATAAAAAGAGCGTAAAGCATGTTTACTGTGCAGCAGTTCCGAAATATGTTGAAATTAAATATTACAAAAATAAGATATCGAGAAAAAGTAATATTTGGGAAAAATTAATTGGGATAACAGTTCCTTTTTCTTTCTTTCTTTCTTTCTTTCTTTCTTCTGTGTTAATTTGTCTTAATTTTGTAATGAACTAATTGAATTTTCTCATCTCAGCTTTAGTGGAACCACCATCCGATAATGATCACGACACACGACATGCGAAAGCTGTATAAAACACGCCATGTCGTCCCGCGAGTTCGTTTCCACGCTCGGGCCGTGTGAAGTTCACCTCAACTGTCCTGCAGCTTGTGATTAATAAAGCTGACTTGTTCACTATCAGCATGTATTCTGTCATGCAGTGGCGTGTGGCTGACTTCACCGAGTTCCCGATAACGCCTCATCTCGTCTCATCTCGTCCCGGGTCTCCCGTCGCTGTTCCGCATGAGCGGCCCGACGCTAATTGCTCCAGTATGGCCTTCTGCGACGGGAAAAAAATGATTCGGACTCCGTGTGGAAAAACAGGAGTCCCTTTGTTACCTTTATCCAAGTCAGCAACATGGCTGACAGCTGACGGAGAACTGACGTGTCTGGACCTTTACTCACTGGACCTTAACTGACTTGAGTATTGATTCCCAGAGCTTTCTCTTGTATAATTACCTTTTTTTTTTTTTTGGCGTCAGTTGAGGAGAGATGGATGAAAATGAAAAGCCGAGAGAGAGAGAGAGAGAGAGAGAAAGGAGGAAAGAGCGAGGGAAAGGTGGCTCGTATTGATCTGCAGGGAAGCCGAGGGGGGAGACGCTGTTTCCCTTGACTAACGGTGAGCTCGGGGTTCTGCGTGTGATGTATGGCAGCTATCTGGTCCTGGATAATAACTTTGTGATGGAATGGAGCCTTCAGTCACATGCGCCCAGGCTAAGCAGTCTCGGTGGGTGGAGCTGAAACAGCCTATCAATTTTAATACCTGACACAAAGAGAAAGAAAGAGAGAGGTAACATCAGAGGTAAAACGGTAGAAAGGACGGCGTCCACCATGAACACCATTCTACACTGCAGTCTCTAGAGCTATAGTACGGTTTAAATATTCTTTTTGGGAACAAAAAACGGTTGAGCTAGGGGTTACCTCCAGAGTTTGGAGTTGGATCCCGCCTCCCCCGTGCTTCTAGGGTTTCCTCCAGGTACACCGGTTTCCTCCCCCGTCCGAAGACATGCACCCGCAGGCTGATTGCCATAACAGGAATAAACCACTTCCAGACATGATGTTAGGAGAATACTCAACTTACATCAGTAAGAGTAAATGATCACGGTAATGGATATACTTATGAATATGTTCACAACATGTTATAATGCATTCGTAAGAGATCATACACGACAATATAATGATTTATGAAAAGGCCTTTTTGTAGTTTGTAGGATTGTTTATAATGCATCTCTAAATTAGTGCTAATAATAGTGCTTATTATGATATTATATGATATGGTATATTATTACGTTATATCGGCATTATAATCTCCTTATAATGCACTATACATTATAAGTGGTTCTTTGGTGGTATAACTTGTGAACACCGCTTACAGTGCAGCGGGTTGAAGATAATGCGTAATATAGAATAGAATAAAAAATAGCTATAAGATGTCATGTATTTTCATAAACGTCTATAATGCCTTACGGATGCATTATAACATGAAATGAACCTAAGTGTTCTAGAACATGCTTCACTGATTATTTTCCTTCAACACCATGTGTCCAAGTGTTTCATTTCTTACTGTAAAAAAAAAAAAATTGCTATACAGCACACATAATACCTTATAATGTCTGGCATGAGTCTTTATAAAGGCTTTATAAGTAGGTAATGTTGCATACATGACATTTTATGAGGTGAGTGCTTGACTTTATGGCGTCTGGTTATGTAACACATTGTAATCTCGGTTCATAATATCGGCATGCACTGTAACAAAGCATCTGGTGCAGCTACAAAGTTGAAATGCCGGAGCCATTCTGCGTTATAACGCGTTATAACAGTAGTGTCTGCAATGCTGTTATGTAAAGATGCTGTTGTATAATCAGACATTATGACGTCACATATTAATGCTTTATAGAGGGTTTTACCTACATATAAGGATTCATACAGACTCATTCCAGGCATTATGTATGCTATAGAACAAAATTAGGCATGCACTTTTAATCATTAAGAATACCGGCTTTGATATGCATGCTTTATGACGTATTAAGAATGTAAGTATAATGATTTATAAGCATTTCTATGCCATATAATTGTATTATGCGTACTGTATAACATGTTGTAAATGCATTTACATGTTATATTGTGTATTATAAATACAGGATTTATTTAGGAGCGTAAGTACAGCAGGAGAGACCTTGTGGACTGCTGCTGCTGTATGTATTATTGAAATAAATTCCAGAATCTGTCAACGCTACATTCAGGAAAGTCTGATGGTAATTGTGTTAGTAAGAGAGCTTATTAAAAAAAAACCAAAAAAAACCGAGCTGTAACCTTGAGAAACCTCAAGAGCTATTAAAACAAGCTTGTATTCATTTTAGTGTAGATTTTGAGTAAATGCCCACCGGCTACTGTGCACCATGGCAGCAAGCTACGGTTGATGTCGGCTTCGCTCACACACCTCTCCGACTATCTCGCTGTTTTTATTTCACACTATTCCCAATGGATAGTCAGCTGTCTTATATCTCCATCACGGACAAAAGATTTGGCGAGTCAGGCAAGAAGGAACCTCTGACCCGAACTAGAACTCCGTATTTCACGGAGGCAGGTGTGTCTGTGTGCTGGATTCTCGAATCTGATTGGTCGGAAGTAGAGATGGTACTGATCTGATACTAATAGCAAATATTGGAATTGGTTTTGGAAGAGATTTTTGGAAGGAGTCTCCAGTGTCAGCGCTTTTGTAACAGTCGGATGGTAAAGCTGTAACTTCAAGGCTTAAGGATTTTCAGATCCAGTGTCGTTATTGGGCTGATACTAGCAAAATAAATAAATAAATAAATGGTATATCGGATATCAGAGATAACATTTCGGATATGAAATCTTCTAACAAATGGCAACTACTGCAATTGGATTTGGAACAGATTTAATAAATGTGTGGTTCCTGTAAGGAAATGTTTGTTAGTATTTTTTTGGAAGGAGTCTCCAGTGTCAGCCTTTTTATGTCTTTAATTTATTTATTCGTTTTCATATGATTCATTTACATGTGATTCATTTACATGTGATTCATTTACACGTGATTCATATTCATGTGATTCATTTACATGTGATTCATTTACATATGATTCATTTTCATGTGATTCATTTACGTATGATTCATTTACATGTGATTCATTTACATGTGTTCATATTCAAGTGATTCATTTTCATGTGATTCATTTACATATGATTCATTTACATGTAAAATGTCAGCCTTTTTATAACAGTCAAAGGTAAAGCTGTAACTTCAAGGCATAAGGCTTTCCGGATCCAGTATCGTTATTGGGCTGATACCAGCAAAAAATGGTGGATCGGATATTCGAGATACCCTATCGGTTATTGGATCCTGTGACAAATGACAAAAATTAAAATCGGATTTGGAAAAGAATTGGAGTTTGCTTGTTCTCTCTGTGCTTCAGAGGTTTCTTCCCCCAGTCCAAAAACATTTCCTACAGGCTTACTGGCATTTCAAAATTGTCCGTAGTATGCGAATGGGTATGTGATTGTGCCCTGTGATGGGTTGTGCCCGTCCACGGTGTCCAGGAGTTCTCTGGGATAGGCTCCATCTCCAGTCAGAAGGTGTTGATGTTGATTATTTTTTAATAACAGCAGCTCTGCAAGTAGTTCTGGCTGCAAGGCAAATCACAGGTTTATATTAATGCTCTTGTTGCGTTATCATTTCTGTAGTTACAAAACAACACTGACTTGTATAGAGTGGACGCTACTCACAGTGACTTCAGAACCATGAAAAAAAAAAAAACAGGCTTGTATTCATTTTAAAGTAGATTTAGAGTAAAGTGCCGACTGTCTAGAGCTCACACTGGAAGCAAGCTACGGTTAACCTTGCCATGTCTCACACCTCTGTGATGTTTATATTTCACACGATTCCCAATAGATACCCTGGTTTGGTTACATCTCTTTTCATTTGAGAAAGCTATACATCTGCTTCGATGGTAATGGAGTGTGGAGGGCGAACTCGCCTGAATCTGTTCCTTTGTATGTTCTTTTCACACACATGTCCATCCGTTTGTTCTTGAACCTACACTCAGGCTTCCCTTCCCCAAGGGCATGCTTAACCTTGCAGCCTGCGCTAATTATCTCTGGAAAGACTCCCATTCTCACTGTCATCAATTTCAGGGGCATCTTGGGTTCCCCTCGGATCTGTGGCCCCCGTCCTGGACGAAAAGATCGACGGTTTGGCGAAACGGGCAAGAAGGGACGTCTGACCTGCGCTAGAACTCTGTCTTTCACCACGGAGGATGTGTCGGTCTTCATCCTGTTCAATCGCTCTGACAAGTGCCACTCGTATCCTTCAGGATACTCACATGTAGTTACGTCTGATTTATAGCACGGATGCGCCGAGAGCCTCATGTCCTTACACGACATTAATGACCTGAGCAATGGAAGGGTCACATGTTCACATCCAGTCAAAGGATTAGTAGTGATAAGAGATCTTTGGGCTGTGAGAAAGTGATGTAGATCACTTCCACCTCCTCTAATTTGACCAGGCTGTGCCTTGCTTTGTACCTTCCTTTATTCTTCGGATGAGGTATTAAAACCTAGCATGGATGAAAGAGAAATATTTGATTGAAAAGAAATCTCCAGCGCTGTCCACCAGCATATGGTCACCAGTTGGCCTGGGATGATGTGATGGGACTCTTTATGAATTCTGCAGTTCTGTCGAAATGTGTCTCGTGCAATTTGTGGGACAAGCAGAGCTCAAAGACTGGGCTGAAGGGTGAGAGTTGATCTTTTTAAAACTACAACAAGGCATGTGGGAATGCCATTTCGGTTCTACAACGAAGGGAGATTCACAAGCTCCGCTTGCCAAATATTTTCCCCAGTGATTTATTTTCCAAAGAAAGGATGTAATAGTTTACCATTTTTAAGCTGACCCTAGCGGAGTAGTGTCAGATATATTTTGAAAGGAAGGATTAACATATTTCCTTTGCAAATCGCTTTAGTCAGACGTTTGTAATTGTGTGGTTAAAGCAATACGAACCAGATACAGTGGGTTTCAAATTCCTGTCTCCACTACAAAGAAATATTTTTATTTAATTATGTGTGAAAAATGATTCTGGTTGCTTCAGTTGATTTATTGTCCAAAAATGCATGTTTAAATTCCTGTAAACCGAGTATTTATACTGAATTATAAATGTATTCCTAACACATACCGTATAATATCTGGCAAAATGCTCTATAAAGGATCACGAGTAGTTATAGTTCCTTATATTTCTATGCATTTAGAATTCTTCATTCTGATTGGTCAGAAGCTGTTCATTACTTTTCTGTAATGCCAGCGCTGATGAATAGTTTTGCCTGTAAGGAAAATCAGAAAATGTATATATTCAAATTACACTGGAACACGTTATTTCTATAGTAACAACTTCGACACGAACTTGAACGGTGGACGATCAACGTGTACGAAAACAAACTGCGAGGAAATGTTTCTTTAAAGTCCCTGTGAATTGCCTTGAATTATGCAGCGCTATTCAAAATGTTGACGTGGTATCCACTGAAACAGGAAGTCAGGGTGGGACATATCGAGCGGCTCCTCCTCTTTTTAAATAGCCAATAGCGTTTAGCTTACCTCGTAGTCCGGGCTACGGTTAGTACCGTGGACTTTTAAAACATTCGGGGCGGGACATCAGATTCTAGAGAGCATTTGATTGGACAGAAGAAATGACGAGAAGTGCAGAATGACGTCATGAAAATTGTTGATCCGTAACCTCACACCCCTCGAGTGTTTAATTCTTTATATCACAATCCCTATTGCTTTTACTGAATATACAGTAAACACTTTAATATACCGTCTATATTAGTGAAGAATTACGTTATATTTTTAAAAACGTCATTTCACAAAGTCACCTTTTGAATTATTATTATTAGTATTAGTATTATTAGTAATTATTATTAGTTATTGGCAATGGCGTTACGGTTTTAATCCCTGCTGTTGAGATGAATTACATTATTAACCAGTCTGTAGACCTATTCATTGCCTCCATCAATAGCAAGTCTGTAGCTGGTGGTCCAGTCGCACTGACAAAACAGCAGCACCCTGTACTCTTCACAGAGCAGCTGATCATTAGCACCACTTATGCTAATTACATCCCATTAATGTCCCCAATGGAAGCATTGAAAGAGAATATAATGGCGTCTTGCCGAATCCCACCATCATTCTTTTTTGGTTTCATTTCAAGTGGCTCTGCAAGGGTCTGTTAGCTGTCGCTACAACAACGACGTCCTGAACGACCCCAGATCGTGACGGAGATATAGAAATTATAGCATGTCTACATACTGATGCTGAATATTTGTCACATTATCATAAATGCTAGAACGAGTATCTGTTTGTTTTTCATTCTGGACTCCATTCGCACGGGATACATACAGTATTCAGATATGCTTGGCAGTATATGAAAATGTGGTGCATTTCTGTGTGTGTTTCCAACTATGGAGGCCTTTTGTCACGCACAATGCGATGCAAGGCAGTCATTTTAGATTTCACCGATATTGACCTAGCATACCCTCTTAAATGAAGCAGCTGTACAGCGGCGCACAGAATCGAACAATATCTCGCCGTGCCGGCCAAGCGAACGGGATCATCTGTCTTGGGAACCATCCTGTCGTAAGCCCTCTGCATCATCCCCGTATAAGTCTAATATATTTCCAAACAAGCCGTCTCTCTTCCCCAACCCAAACATTGCTATATTATATGAAATTCTCACCGATCCTTTTATTTCCCACCTTGCTGCTTGAGCCTGAATCATGGCTGTCGGTTTTTTATGGCCGTGCACAAACAGAGCCCATCCCCTATGGACAGTGGAGTGTTAAATCTTACACTGCAAGGCTCCTCAATCTCGCGTATTTAACCAGAGAAGACCATTGTTGTGCGCTTACACACTTTTGTTGATAATCACCGGCACGCTGCTGAGACGATAGTTTTGGTTATCAGCGCTGGGGAAATTAGCTTTTAAAATGCAGTTGAAAAGTCCATTTATGTGATTGATGGGCGATCAGACTAATAAATCCGAGCTTCTTGCGAGGAGGGGCGGGCCCTGCGCCATTCTTTATGTCTGTCAGGAGACGTGGGATTGCTAAAGTGGAGCGAATCAGGAGCTCATTCTAGCCTGTGATTGCCATTTAGATGAAACGACTGTCAGCGTCTGTCCTAGAGCTAGACTAGCGCAGATCTTTTCTTTGAGCTGTTTTCATTTGTTCTCGTTTGAATACAATTAAAATGTCACCGCTGTTGAAATGGAGATGGCGATGAAGAATGGAGTAGTCACCTCGTGTGATTTCTTCTTATTTACAGGGACAGTGTGCTTGATAAAATCTACAAATAAGACTTCTTTTTGGTATTTTTTTAAAAAAATGCTATTTGATATACAATATTTATTGACGTTTTATTTGAATGACTATATTAAGCATTACGTAAATGTCTTATAAAGTAACGTGGACAGAATTATTAGGCAAGGTTGTATTTCCGGGGTGGACAAACCATACACTTCGGAGCTAGTCTACCGGGCATTAAAGCTCCCGTGTGCTTCCCAGTTCCAGGTTTTCGCTGCCTGAAACCTGAAAAGTGGAAGCTAAAGTAAATGTAACATGTAATGTAACAATATATGGTGAGCTAGTTAAGTAAACACTAAGAGAAACTACCGCGTATATGTTTATCATCCCCTTATAAGTAATAATACACACCATGTTTACACTCTCGACAAAATGGTAGTAAGTCATTGCCTACGAGATGTAGCGTTCCGTCTGGCGTCTTTATTTTCTCTCGATGTGTTTTCACAGTTGTTTGACCACTCTGTCGTGCGCAGGTTCGTCGGTGTTTTCACATACTTGTGAGTTCCTGATTCTGATCAGATCGATTGCAAAAATCATTCCACTATTAGCCAGATCGCACCACGGGACGATGGGTGTAGTGCGGCAGGTGGTGGGATTTGCTCACTAAAGTTAAAGAACTGTAGTGACGTGCGTTACGTTTAAACGTAGCTACATAAGTCTTGTTTTGCAAAAGCCGATACGAATAGGTTTTTTTGTTGTTTTTAAACCTACTTGTCCCCAAAACAATTATGCTTTGAAATAAAAATAATAACCTAGATACAAAATTGCTTGTCCTGGGTGCCTGGGGTACTGATTTGTCCATCCCTGATTTAGTGATTTCGTCTTCAGATGAGATGATGCTCAAAAGATTATGAAATCACAGTGGAAGTGTTTTCAATGAAGACAAACTAAGAATAGTACAACGTCCACAGTCATCAACGTCCACAGTCATCAACGTCCACAGTCATCAACGTCCACAGTCCTTACTATTGCTTTATAAATTTTTTTTTTTTTTTTTTTTTTTTTTTAAAAAGCCCACTCACTGTAGATACCTTTTCAAATCAAATGTGACCTAATATTCAGTAAAATCCTCTCAGGATTCAGAAGTGTTTATAGCATCCTGATCTCCTGAGGAACAAGCGTGATCGTATTCTGTTCCATTTCCCAAGAATCAAATCGTCGGATGTACAAACGAGTGCTTTGAGATGTTTTTCTCGCTGGTTCAGGTTCAAGCCACTCCTGAGCGTCCGCCATCCATCTCCCAGCTGTGTGTTTCCCTTATCTACACCCTCCTCAGGGAAACAGACCCCCCTCAGGGGGAAGGATGTAGTCTCCGATCGAGACCACCCTGGGTGTCCAGACCCTCGTTATGGCACTTCTGATACATGAGAAATCCGTCTTGATTGCTGAATCGGCACGCGGTGTAATGTATTGCCGGACTCCCCTCCTGTCCTGCACAAACCGCTTCCAAAGTAAAAGCACATGGTTAGTGGGAAAAGATGGGTTACGCTGCCGTCAAGTACCGCTCTGTTTATTGTCCTTTATAATTTGGCTTTGCTCGGCTTAGCATTTAATTCCCTTTTTCTTGCAGGAGAAAAAGGAAACGCTCGAGCTTTTTTTTTTTTTTTTCCTCTGAACTCGCCCGCTCGCTGCCATGCACCGCTGTCAAACCGAATCACATTCATCATACACAGTCGGAGACTTGTGTTTTCAGCGATCTTCAAAGCCTAAACGGATTTCTCCCCACCCCTCGCTCGCTTCCGCTGGCAGATTTAGAGGTTATAATCGTAAACAGTAATCGCTCGGGTTCCTTTGCGGGTTCTGCATTTATTTTTCACAGTGTAATCTCGCATTTACAATACCATTTAAGCAGATTTGGCTTCCTGGCGTCTGATTCGCAGAAGAGAGACCTCGCTCTCGACTCGGGATTGACAGCAGACAAGCCCTCTGAGCTGTGTACTGCTTTTCATACCGTGGCGCGTACTGAACCTTTGACATGCTAGCACACACGCTACACATTCCTGATTGATGCTAAACTGAGACCGATCTCGTGTTGCTGTCGGCTAAGGCTCTGCAATGGCCTGATTTCCTGACATTTGTAGATATATTCACAGGCTTTTGTGTTTCCGTTTTTTTTTTTTTTTTTTTTTTGCCAGGGGGGTTGGGGTTGGGATGGGATGTGATCCTGCCGTAACACTTTAATCTGTTTAGTCTGCCTCACTGTTATGGCAGGGTGCAGAGAGCTCTAAATAATCCCACCCATAGCTCGAAGAAGCACTTGGAATTGAGCCTTGTTTCGTAAATGGCTGCCTCGTGTTGTGGAGAGAGTGTGCTGGCTGTTATTGTTATTGTACTCCCTCTCTTTTTTTGTTTTTCACTTTCTCCTTGGTTTCTCACTCGGTCGCAAAGGAAGGAAGCAACCTGTTTGTTTTCTTCATTAAACAACAGAAAAAGGCAGGGAAGCGCCTTTCTCCCCTTGATTATAGTCACAGTATATGAATATGTAAATGAGAACCTGCCCCCCCCCACTCTAAGAAACCGGCATTTCATGGCTAGCATTTGCATACTGGAGCGCGATTGGCTGTCAGATTTTCTGATGCAACAACACATGCTTGTTACACAATCAATGAGAAATGATATTTTATAATATTCTGTAACTTATTCAGCTGTCTTCCTGTGAATGAATTAAAACAAAACATAAAAAAATAAATAAATAAAGTCTTAGCCAACATGTTACCCAAAAAAGCAGATAATATTACCCGGATATAATAATGTTTTTCTTTTATTTGAGTTTTAGTTTAGGTTGCACACCAAGATATTTCTGAAAAGTAAAACAGCAAAAACTATCTAACATTTTAACATTCTAAACGATTTTAAGTTTATTCATTTTATTAAATCTTATTAAATGAAAGTATATTAATTAAACTTAGTATTTTATTTATTAATACTATTTATTTATGTATTTGTGTTTGTTTGATAAGCGTTTATTATTATTATTATTATTATTATTATTATTATTATTATTATTATTATTATTATTATATTCACATGGTTTTTAGACTATGCAAACTATACTCTCCACATTGTTTATTGCAGAAATGATCACGCAGGCGGATTATGCGTTTCCGCACATGTCCCCTGTAATGAAGACAAACCACATGCGGAATTTGCTGATTGTCTCTTGCCATCTTGTCATCTGTTCCCCAATTACCACCATCATCACTCTCCTTTAACATCCCTCAAAACCCTCGTTGTGGTAAATTACTTGCAGTGTTATTTCTCTCTCTCTCTCTGTCTCTCTCTCTCTCTGTCTCTCTCTCTCTCTGTCTCTCTCTGTCTCTCTCTCTCTGTCTCTCTCTCTCTCTCAGAAATACTGAAGCTTTTGAAACATCTCTGGCCTGAGTGTGCTGGAAACGAGCTGCACTTAGTAACCCGATGCTAGTCCTGGCCCTTAATGGTTTGCATTAGCTGCGAGCAATAAAATTAGCCCAGGTCCCTGCTAATGTTGGAATAATCGTTTACAAAGATGGTTACCACATGCCGGAACTTGTTGTTTCCCTTTCTCTTTCTCTCTCACTCTGGCTGTCTCTTTCTTTTTATATGGCTGCTAATTCACTGTTATCAATAATGAATAAAAATGCAATATTCCACGGCTAGCTCTAGGGCCCCGCGAGTCATTTCGATGAATATTTCAGCACGTTATTTTAATCACGGCTGCACCATGCATTGTGGTGGTGGAGGTGGGGGCGGGGGGTGAGGCGAGGGGGGGGGGATTGTTTTATTAGTGTGAGCTGTGGCTGCGGTGAGACCCCCCCACACCCTCCCTGTTTCTCCCTCCAGTTCTGCCCTGCTTCCTACCATCATTAAACTCCACGCTGTCTGCATATGGAGTCTTACCTCTGATTTACAAGATTTGTTAAAAAGTACCATAAAAAAGCAGGCGAGCCGCGCCATTTCGACGTGTAATTTGATCCCGTGTTTGTTAATGGGACTGGCTGTTATTTGTACGCGTGCTGCTGCCTGAAAGCGCTTCATGCTGGGAGGCTTCATTGGGACTTAGGACAGATTACATCTACCTACACACAGCTTCGTGATTTGCTGATGACCTTTTTGCATAAATTGAGGTGTATGCTGTGAGTCCACTGGCCGGCCATTATTGTATGAATGGAGGAATGAATGTTAAGTTACAGTCACCTGCAGAAATTTCAGCACCCTTTTTTTTTTTTTTTTTTTTTTGCATAACACCACTCCTTAAAAATCCACATCTTGATCCCTCCAAGCTCCCTAACACTCTCCACTAGACCAAATCTGTCTACGTTTTCATAGACGGTTTTCATCCAACAGCTTTGTTCTTTTTTTTTTTTTTAAGTACTAATAGCAAGCATGATGCACTTCATTTTGGTTTTCTAAAGCTTCATCATACAGAATTAGTGCTAAAGTGGCCAATTTTCTCCAGCTTGCCTCGGTGGATGATTCTCTTTTGCTTCTCGTGGACTTATTTAACACTATTGACACTACTGATATTGTAATGGACAAACTTAAAGACAGACAGTTTGGTTAAACAAACAATTTCCTGGATGTTTTAGATCCTATCTGACACACAGTTATCGTTCTGTTAGCATAAACTGAGATTCTTTAGAGACCAAATAAAGTACAAAATGGTGTCCCTCAAGGTGGTGTCTTAGGTCCCGCAATGGCAATCCCTTTATATTTAGTCCATTTCAAAAACATGTTGTTGATTTTCACTTTTCAATCCAAAGATTAAAGGAAAGAAAAGAAAAAAAAAAAGAAAGAAAGAAAAAGTATATTCTTGTATGTTGAATATTCTGGAAATTCTACTGATGGGAAATTTTGATTCATCAAATCATCAGTCAAAGTGTGTTGACTTTACTATAATCCTTTTTGCATATTTCTTTAAAGGGTGCCAATAATTCTTTAGCTGACGGTAGACCAAGACAGTGTGAAGTACCCATTTTATTGTAGAGATGGTTTATTATATTATAAATCATTATCCATTAAACCTGGATCTCTTTCTTAGCGCTGTAAAAAAAAGAAAAAGTTCTTGTCATTCAATAAATGGTATTAAAGGTGAGTTCATGTGATCTTTTCTTTCCTCTCCATAGTCAGCTCCATGACTTTTGGCGTCTTGACTACTGGGAGGATGACCTCAGGAGGAGGCGGAGATTTGTCAGGAATCCTTTTGGCTCCACCCACTTGGACATCTCGTGCAAGCCGCTGGAGGACTATGGTAAGTAATTCTGCCAACAGCCAATCAAAACACAGTCGGAGTTTGGCTCGATATCCCTAAATTACTTCTTTTTTTTTTTTGTGGGCTACACACACACACACACACACACACAATATTCGCTGAGCTGAGAAGCAGATTGTTCTTAATTTTATAGCATGGATAGTTACAAGGCTTCTCAGTCGAACACGGCGGTGAGATTTTATGGCAGATTATGTTCGCCAGCAACACGTGTAATCATGACGCAAACTGCATTGCTCTTTTTTCCCCCTCTCAGACTTTCCGTTTGACCTGTTTGTTCTGTCCGATGCACAATGTCGATTTGGCTCAGTGTCACGCAACACCGGCTTTTAAAACGAAATGGTTCAATAATATTAACTACTCCCGGCGCTTTTCCTCTGGGCCCTCCAGGATGAATACGAGAGAGGGTGTATTAAAGGAACAAGGGCAAATCTATAACTTGGCAAGAGCGATAGATCGGCTTTGTCCTGTTTGCCCGATGTGGATGGATGTTTTCACTGAAATCTGGTGTAAATGTTACTCACGAGCAACGACTCTTTTCCTTTATACACTGTAATCATAAATACATTGATCCAGTTTCAGGGAAAATGTCAGATGGCAGCTATATGAGAGTCTCGCTCTCTCTCTCACACACACACACACACACACACACACACAAACAGACTATATGCCTACCAGCTGCTCTGTGATCTGCAGGTGGCCCCTGTTCATAGCACAGCCACAGTAATTACCACTGAGATTTTCTCTTTTCGTCTTTCTTCCCTTCCATTTGTCCTGCGAACATATTTTGAAAGTTGGCACGGGTTGAAAGAGGCTCAGCGACTGAAGTCGAAGCAGTGACTAGTTACGATGTCAGATATATCGTACTTGATTACAAATAATAGTAGACTTGTATAAAAGTATCATATAAGAAATGTGACTAGTAGAAGAAGCATTTGGAAATACACCCCTGCTGGAGATTTGAACTGTGTCCTATGTGTCATATCGATAGAGGAAAAAAAAAATAAAGTGTACACATCAATGTGACAGAGATTAAATCTACTCAAATCCTGGAAACATGTAAAACATAACCGACGTACCAGAGTTTATAGAGCCACGTGACGGCTACATGAGCCTTTAATGACAACTGACGTAAAGGCGTATTAAAGCGTAAGATATACTGAAATTTTAGGAAAAAGGAAAAAGGATAGCACGAGTAATATTTGGTAAAACTACTTAGGGGTGATGTTCATGACACATCCATAAGTCCTTCACAACTACTGACATTAATCTATGAGTGTCATATAGACGAGTAACAGATTAAATCTGAAAGCGACCTAAAGTGGCCGAGTGAGATGTTCGACCACCATGACTCATCAGAACAGCTTCAGTGCACCAGTTCTACAAGTTTCTGGAACCGTACTGGAGCGGTGAACAGCGCTCTTCCAAAAGCTCTTCCAAAATCTCCCGTAGATGTTCACCTGGGTTGGGATTGTCATCGCGTCCAACGTGACTCACATCATTTCCCTCCTCATCAAACCATTCAGTGAGTCCCTGTGTGCTCTGGATGGGGGCGGAGTCATCCTCTAAGAGACCACACCCATCTGTATATTAATTTCAAACCACACCAGCAAAATGCCGGAAGCAAATTCGTCACCTATTGGTTAGGTTTCTGTTGGTTTTTATGTCATGAATCGCTGATGTAGGTGTCGTGTAGCCCTATGAACACCACCGCAAAAATACAACCTGTCAGTTTTAACGCACACTGACACAGTGTGATATATTCCTCTCGGTATGCCTCAGCTTTTCCTCAACTATTAAAAAGAAGTGGCTTATACATCATAAAGCATTGTACGTGTTTATTCATTCCGCTCCTCATTAGGTTAGCCGTGTGCTTGGGGACTGGGACGGCTGTGATTGAGGACTTGTTGAAGTCCTGTGCTCTCTCTTGGCTTTCGATGACAGGAATAATGTACGGCCTTGTCACGTGAAAGGGATCGCTTTTAGCCCGGAATGATTCACGTGGAATCACAGAGCGAGGAGAAATCCAGGAGTACCGCCTCTCTATATTAGTTATACTCTAAGTGTGTCGTAGAAAAGAAGTCTTAAATTCCCTTGGAGAAACATCACCAGATTGCTTGTGCACGGCAAAATCTCAGCTGTGCCATACGTAAGAACGAAACACGACCGTTCTAGAATAATCATCAGCAATATCGAAATGATAAAGTATAAGAACGAGTACACTAATATAAACCTTGGAGTTAGAATGACTGCTGCTGTAGAAAATAAATCAACACATTCTGACCAATCAGAATCGAGCATTCAGCAGTGCTGTGGTATAAAGAAATATAGTGAAATGTTTTCTTGTGTCCACCTTTTTTTTTTTTTTTTTTCCTTTTTAAAACAAGACCAATTTGAACTGGACCAGAGGAAACATAATGGAGTAGTTAGCCGGACTTATAATAAGTCCTTCAGGCCGCGCAGCTGCGTATGCGACCGTGTGAAGCTAGGTGGTTAGGCGGAAATAACCACTGAGGGCGAACATAAATACAGCTTTCATTCTTTTTCGGTTTTCTGAAAGCGGAGACTGTGATGAATCACTCAGATCAAAAATCACTGGCATTTGACTAAAGTCTGAAGGGGCTCGGATTTATCCAGAGTGGCATATTTTCAAACTGCTTGTCAGACTGTCAGATGTGTTCGCTTACAGATTTCCATCTACCCTCCCAAGTGAAACAACATGATAGGATATGAGAGTTGCTTTTTGTTTGGTTTTCAGTTTAAAATAAAAACCTCATTGCCCTCTAAGATACGGCATCGTTATATCTAATGCCGCGGGATTTATCGTCGCTTTTGCTGGCTTTATTGGCGCTCGCGAAAAGACCTCGGAATCTCCGACTGTGTCTTATAACCGGGAAAGAGGAAAAACAGGGCAGTGCGTGCAGGTGCAGTACTTTCCCATGTACTTCTCTAGACACCATTATCCTTTTGTTGCTGTTCAGAAAATGGGTTTGTGGGAAAAGTGTGCTTTAAAACCTCACCTCTCCATCTATTAAGCGTGCTGACAATATAACGAGCCGTTTCGTCCAGGTCCCAGCCCATGATCGCTTCTCCTCTTACCAGCCACAGCTTCGGTATATTGTTAGCCGAGCGGAATTGGGCGAGCATGAAATGGGAGTCGGGTTAATATCGATCCTGCTCTTTAACGGCATGTTCTGCCTCCAGGTGTCCTTGCAGTCTTATTTTCAGGTGAGCGGTTCCATCGTGACCTCCCAAACCCTGCACAAAGATCATTATGGCTCGTGATTAGAGTATTGGATGTAGTGTGTATGTTGGGGGCAGATTGACACTCATTATCACTAACCTCACCTATTTAAGATCATTGCAGGCAAGCAAGCAAGCGGTTACATTTCTTTTCAAGCTTAATTGCTCTTGAAAAGTTTGGATCGTCCCTTGAAGTTGTTTGTAGAACAAAACTGCTATAATTAATAGATTTTGGAGTTTTGCTTTCTCCATGGCGTAGAAGTCTCAGACATGGTAAACGGTCTGCGCTTATATAGATTTTTCTATTCAATAGGTAGAAATGGACATAAACCACGATGGAAACGCGTTTCCTGAATAAATTCCTCGATGCGCATCAAAAAAAAAATAAATCTGTGACTTTGCCTAACAAATCATGTGATTGGATAATTGGCTCCGGAGAGTAAAAATGGCGGAGGGCGTGATGCGGCATTTTCCCCGGAAGTCATCATTTTGTATATGTTTTATGCAATATTCCAACTTTTCTCACAAGTTCGCGTGTCAAATCCGCAAATTGAATGGAAACACAGCTATAGATATACTGTCTGCACTTACACTTTCCCTTTCTTTGTCATAGGGTATGTTTCCGATTCACTGCGATTAAAACTAAATCTTAGTGGCTGTAGCCCGAAAATCTCACCATGATTGGACTTGTTTTTTTTTCCAACATCCGTGTTGTCCCAAAACTAGCCCGATTTACCCTTAAAACCACAACCTTGGCAACCCTGGGTACATGCCAGCGAATATCCTCCTAGTATATTCCTACACTCTCTGGCAATGCAGAGCAGAGATGGAAATCATAAACAGACAAACGCTGGGAATAGCAACCAGGAAGTGCGAGAGCAAGAAAGAGAAAATCGAATAAAGACTTAACAATCACATGTGCCACTTTGGAAAATTGATCACAGATTGCACGGATGATTATTCCATGCCGCGCTAACAGAGAGCCATGTTGGCTCTCGGTGCATGATCTAAGCTGCTTGAGCAGAATTCTTACAGACGCTTTCCACTTCCACCGGTCTCCGATTTCACCAAATGCCGCACAGTTTCTTTGCATTTAGGGAGCTAAACGACTGCAAAATGGAAGCCGGCATATCCCTGGCGTGTGATAGATGAGCCCGTTTCTCTTAGGCATTTTAATGGGCTTGGTCAAGACCGAGAACTTTCAACGTTTCCCTCGGATAATATTTGAATTCACTGCACAACGTTCACGTCGGGTAGAGTTGGTGCTTAAGCAGAACATTATGTCATTCCTCTTCTTTTGTTCAGTATAATGTGAATAGACTAATACTCATAAGCCTGGAAGAAACAAATGACACACATGACTCCATGACCATAGCGAGGCAATAAAAGTGTACGGCCAGTGGTAAGCAATGCCCCAGAGCTCCGCCAACATATAAAACAAGGACCCTTGGCTACAATAATACGGCTTTACTGAGGACCTCCTTATCTATTCCATATTGGACAGTAAAACTACTGAACGCTCATATATATCCACCCCAAAAGCTGCTTTCAAAAGCCGTAAAGTCATTTTTTCCGACCTTCAACCTATTCTCTTGTGAAACCCCCCCCCCACCCCACCCCCCCACCCCCACCCTTAGTGAGTTGTAGAGGAAGAGTGAAAATAAAAAAGCCACACATAAGTTTCAGGAGTAAAAATGACATTCTTTTATAGTCTAAAGCAGTTTCCATGGCTTCCATTGAGTATTCAGTACTTCATGGTTATGTGCCGTGTAAAAGTTTGCATCCCTTTGGGTTTATACGTGGAAAAAAAAAAAAAAAAAAAAAAAAAATAGAAAATGGACCTCTGTTTTACGGTTTATCTACAGAACAGAATTCCGAGTTTATTTACACACATCTTACAAGATAAAGCCTACGTATTACAGCAACTGAATCCGTGTTAGCATGCTCAAAAGTTTGCATCCCCATTGGCATGTGCCCCAAAACTGTTACACCATTGGTGTAGAAATTTATTTTACAACCACGAACCGATTATTGAAATATAAGTACGGGTATTTCAATGTATGCGATAACATCTTGGCTATTTATTCTGAATTTCCAAATTTAAATTATCGTTAGATTTCAGTTGACATTAATTATATACATAATAGTGGACCCACTGGCAGTGGTTCTCGAACCCTTCTTTCGGAACCATGGCTCCAGGTTTGTTTTTGGGGTTTTGTGTTTTTTTTTTTGTTTGTTTTGAATGTACATTATGAAGGTGTTTACGGAGTACGCGCTTGAAACAGACAACACGTTGAGTTTGTTACGTCTTATTTAAGGCATGAAAAGTTCAAACGTTCTAACCTAAGCTAGACAGCTCTCGCAACCCGGAAAATACTGGCCTTTCACATATCTGGAGAAGGAGATAAAAAGTCATGGTGTTTAGGGGATGCCATGACCAACGGTGGAAAAAAATAATAATTCAGGAATTAAAAAAACAAACGAAGAAAAAAAAAACCAACAACAACATAGAGATTCAGAGAACAGTTCACAGGAGCCCTTAAAAAGTCCTTTAAGGCATGTGGAGTAAAAAGCCATGTTTATATTACATCACATTAATAAATATTATACTGATTATACTGTCGTTGATTTATTCCTTACACATTAAATGTTACGTCCTATCGAGATTTTTAAAATTTATTTTAATATCTGATCTGTATTTTAACCAACAGCACTTAAAAAATAATAATAATAATAATTTACATTGTACTGCACACGTTTCTCTTCTCAGTTTTTTTTTTTTACCCCGAAAGCTCAGAAACTGTCACAATTCTCCTGTTTTTTCTCAATCCAGCCTGCAGTGCCATCTGAGGAGGATGTGGCTAGTCTTGTTTGCGTCTGGCTTCTCTACCTGTCTGGGTGCATCTGCGGGTACGGTCCTGAGTGTTCACAGACCCCGAAAATACAGTGGGTTCTGGTTATGTTCTGCCGCTTGTTCGAGGAATGAAAGTGAAATCTAGCCCGAAATGCTTTTCACGCCTCAGTGCTAATGTTGACAAATGGATATCATTGCGCTTTCATTTGAGAACATCTAGACGGCATTCGTTTTCACGACGGTGGATTCATCTGGCGTGCTTCTCAGCATTTCTGCTCATTTCAGCCATTTAGGATCTGTTTTCCTTCGTCAATTTGTTTTTTTTCCACGGCAAAATATTTTGAAATGAAATATTCCTTCCTCCGCTTTGTGTCCATCGGAGATCATTTTCTTTTTCGTCTCAACCTGGTTTATTTTCTCTCCGGTCCTCGGCTACGTCTCACTAATCAGAGTTTGACTTTTGCCCGGCAGCGTGCCTCCAGCTTTAACGCAGTCATAATGACGCTTTACAGAATTCTGAAATTTCACCCGCACGCTTTTGATGGGTGAGCGTCGTCTGGTTAACTGTTACAGTCTCATTTCCTCTCTGTGTTTTTTTTTTTCTCTCTTTCCCCCCTCACGTTGATGAAAGCGTCTCAGCTTGGAGGCAGAGTAGAAAGACTTTTTTTTTGTTTTGTTTTTTGTTTTAAATTCAATCTCCCTTGATAGCAAAGACGATGACAGTCAAATCCACCCTTATGGCACGAGGTACTGTATATGAACCTCAGGGAAATCCTCAGAGTGCCTTGAGGGTTCTCCTAAAAAGAAACATGTCAGAAGAGTGTAATCTGTCTCTACATTTCTGATAAGCACTTCCATCTTTTTTTTTTTTAAATTATTTTATATCCATCTCTTCTTTATGGAGTGTCTCTGTTCTGACCTTAAAGAAGACAAATCCACATGGACGTCTGGCTGTAGAGATGTGTGACAGACTCGCCTGCGGTCCTTCTCTTGCTTTTTTGTGTAATTAAAGGCGACAATTCCCCACCACCCTCCACACCCCCCCATACACACACCCCCCTTCATCTCCAGAGGATCCGAATCGCCTTTCGCGCTGTTTTTATTTTAAGCTTTGCTGATGAACTTTGACTTATGGACACTGTATTAATTCTACAAAGATGTCGACACACACGAAGGCTTTATGAAGGCTTAGGCAGGCTTTGAATGAAGGAGTGTTTTTCATTAAGTTCAATAAACAGCAGGATGAGGAGGGACTTTATTTTTGTGTCTTGACCATCACCATCTTGACTATCTAGCAAGCTTTCTCCTATGACATGACAGCTACCCACCAGGGAAGGTGAAGGCTAGCATGTGTTTCTTCCGAGACATGTGAAGCCACCGTATCTTTTCGTAATCCCTTGCCCTCTTGGATTCCCAGCCACGGATTGTTCTGGACGGCTGAGGCATCGTCGCACACGTGTTTATTTTGGGGATGACAAAATAATTGAGCTTAATTCAGGTGACCATGCTCATCAGTGACCTTTTCTTCCAGTAAGTAAAACAAAGCCTAGAGACCAGAACGCACGTAGACACAGGAATTCATGCTTTGTACTCAAAATCTACGAGGAAGCGCAATGGCATTTTCCCTCAACGAATAAAAATGAGATGAAAACGTCACAAATGCTCGATCTACATCGACGCTTACGGCCGTCGGCATATTTAACAGGAAAGGAAATGATTTTTCCGCGCTCAAAAATGTAGCTGCTCCGTTTCATTGGATAAAATATTTGATGCGAACTGGATTTTAATAGAAAACAGCACGCTAGTTTTCACCACGCCGATGTTGTAGACTTCCATACCGTAGCACGTTTTATAAAACTTCTCTGAAATTCAAAAACAAAACAAAAGTCAGTAAACAATAAACTCATCTGGTCATCTTCATTAAAAGTTTTACCCTGGTCATGAGTATAGTGGATCCAAACATTGGAACATTGTGTGTGAGGGTGGAATACACCCCGGATGGGATGCCGGTCCAGCACAGTGCGCCAGTCTATTTACCTTTACATTTTAGGAAGTTTGGAGGAAACCGTAGAATCCGGAGGAAACCCACGAGGAACTCCACACAGACAGGAGCCACCCTGATCAGTGGATTTACGTCCCACTAGAGAGTTCAAATAGGATGCTTTACTTTCCATCCTTCTTACCTAGCTGTCATTGGCTAATCGGTCACATGACGTTGTACCGTTTTCGCCAGGTCCTAACCATCAATTCGACTAGCTTGCATTAACATACAGTGTTTCCTGCGTTACATTAACTCGTGCTGCTTGTTGTAAAACTAACTCAGTTTGGGATTTATACAACTGACTCTGCAGGCCACGAGGAAGCGGACGTGCTGAAGGGGAGGAAGAGTTTCCGTGGCCATATGGTGGCGAGCCAGAACCCGGAAGCCGAGCTGATGTTGGAGGCCGAGGACGACGCCGTCAGCCTGCTGCAGGACAAGGACATGGACAACCTGGCAGGTGAGGGAACCATGAACTCATTCACACTGACCTCATAGCCGTGTGCTTAACCTTTATTACACATGATGGTGTGCACATAGAAATGGATATGTTATTGAACCAGGTCAGGAATTTAAATTTTATAGCAGTATAATTAAAACCACCCAGTATATGTATCATATGTTCATTTTATTTAGTAGTGACATACACGATATTAAGGAGAAGAGACACGGAAATGCCTTTCCTGCACTGCAGGATTGTCCTGATAGCAGCTACGTGTCCCGGTTTCCTAAAGAACCATCATTTATTATAGGATCTTTCTTTCTTTCTTTCTTTCACAGAAGGAACATTTTGCATAATTTACACAGATGGGAATATTATGCGTGAATTAATTAATTAATTTAGTTAGTCAGTTATGTAATATCATATTTCTATATTTGATTTTACAGATTGTTTTTTTAATTATTATTATTATTTATTTATTTTCTCTGTCACTCTCAGGTGAAAACTGCATAAATACAATCTTTGGATATTTAAAACTTTTTTGTTTGTTTTTTTTTTTTTTGTTTTCATTTTTATTATGAAATTTCTTCATGAAATTGAGCCAAGTACTTTTTGAAACGGATTAAAAACAATTTGCACTGCTCTACCGTAAGTACAAGTTTGAAAATGGGTCATTTTTGATCTAAACAGAACATACAGTTTAACACTGTATTAAAGTTTATTTGTTCATTTATTTATTTATTTATTTATTTATTAAATAACATCGCACTATTTGTTCTTTGCTAGTTGAGAAATTCAATTGAACACAAAAGTAGTTTTTTTTTTTTGTTTTTAAAAAGTTAAAAAAAAAAAAAAAACTTTTAAAGGAACTCATTTAAAAAAATATATATTTTTTTTAAATTAGAATTAGGGTTTTTTTTTTTCCAGTGTATCTGCTGTTAAAAATCAAATAATGTACCGATAACAAGTTTAAGACTGAAAACGATGAAAATGGGAATTCAGCATTCTCAGGAATCACTGGTTGGTCCACACGTACATGTGTTTCTAAATGAAAACTTTTTGAGATAAATAACTGAATATTCAGATAAACTCGAAGGACTTAACTATGATTTCTCCGATGATTGACAGCCGTATTACAGACTACCTCTCAGCATCTATCGCAGAAGGCTAGCGGATTTTGGTTCATTGTGGCCAGCAACCAAATATGACGTGGTTAGAAACAGATCAGCCGAGCCAGAGTGATTTATTTTGCAGTTGAAGCTTGTTGTTATGATATGTTTGACAGCCTTGAGCCGTGTGTGTTGCTCTGGACTGTGTTCCTCTGATGTTCTCTCAGGGCTGCTGAATGTTTGTTTATCCATCATTCTTCTCTCATTTTTTCCTCTGTTTTTAGATTTTTTTTTTTTTTCGCCTTTCAGCACATTTCCATGCAAGGGTCTTTATCTCCCGAGGCAAGCCGAGCTGTTTTTAAAATAAGACTAACTCCAGTGGGAACCATTAATCATGTAAATCCCAAGTTTATATTGCTCATGTGAAATTAAAAAAAAAAAGAAAAAAGAAAAGAAAATCTAGTATGACTAGATTATCTAAGACTACTACTAAGACTATCCATGACTGTCAACTCACGCTAATATCACTTTTATTTTTTTTATATTCTGATAAATTCTCATGTCGTGATATAATCAAAAGAAAAAGCTTACAAATAAAAGCATATCAAGGTTGGAAATATAAATCATGATTAAATAATGCCTACAATTTCCTGGTTTATCTCAGAAGTGGTTACAGCTGGTTAGCATTTTTTTTGAGCTGGCAATGCTACATTAGCATACACTGTTCCATCTGTTATGCTAACTATACCGACATGATATATAGTGTAGATATGAATATATATATATATTTTTTAAATAAATTAATCCTAGTGGGGGCGCACGGTGGCTTAGGGGTTAGCACGTTCGCCTCACGCCTCCAGGGTCGGGGGTTCGATTCCCACAGTGGCCCTGTGTGTGTGGAGTTCGCATGTTCTCCCCGTGCTGCGGGGGTTTCCTCCGGGTACTCCGGTTTCCTCCCCCAGTCCAAAGACATGCATGGTAGGCTGATTGCCGTGTCCAAAGTGTCCGTAGTGTATGAATGGGTGTGTGAGTGTGTGTGTGATTGTGCCCTGCGATGGATTGGCACCCTGTCCAGGGTGTACCCCGCCTTGTGCCCCATGCTCCCTGGGATAGGCTCCAGGTTCCCCGTGACCCTGAAGGAAGGATAAGCGGTATAGAAGATGGATGGATGGATGAATCCTAGTCTACCACAGTACTATATGCAGTGTGCAGAACTGCACACACTTTTATGAATATATAAAACAGCACAATAACCTCTTCACACTCAGCAATGAAGCTTGTTTATGTGCATTGGTGTGTCTCAGCTGCCAGAAGTCGAGTCGTCCAAAATTCTCTCTACATTTAATAGCAGCTCTGTTGAGCCTCGCATGCCAGCTTGCAGAGTTCAGCACACATACGTCTTTTTTTAGACAGGTAAGTTATCCAAAGTTCATCCACAAACCACGATCTAAATGAGCTGTATATCTTTAATTATATGAAATAAAATTTTATGAAAAGTGCTGCTTGAAAGCGTGAGGACCCTGTATATGTGTGTGTGTGGGTGTGGGTGTGGTGTGAATGTGTATGTCGGTGTATATACAGTATGTGTTATTGAAGTATTGAAGTTGTTTCACTTCAATACTTTCACAGTCCATAAATTCTTTAAATGTTTGCTGTACTGCAATCACAGGGATTATAAATCGGGGAGTAGACCGAGTTTCTATTTACGGCTCATGAATTTTTCATGCAGCGAGAAACTCCATGCCCTTTTCCCTCGAACCTTTTTTTAAAAAATTTATTTATTTATTTATTTATTTATTTATTTCTTTTTGTTTACAGAGGTGGTGTTAAACAGTAAATCCAGTCCTTATTGAAAGATTGCATTGGACGAAATCAGAATTTATGGAAAGTCGAGCAAAGGTTGATAGATGTATTTATTTATTTATTTATTTATTTATTTATTTATATATCATGAAGTTTGAGGTTCGGATTGGGGCGGGGTTAACATTCGTACTTGAATAATATTTTAAAGCTGTCAAACAAATTTCCGACACATTGATTTCTTCTGGATTCGTCTCTACATTTCTCATGAGAGCAGGTTGACCTCCGCCCTGTGCGTGCAGAGTTTGCATGTTCTCCCTGTGCTTTGGGGGTTTCCTCCCCCCAGTCCAAAGACATGCATTGCAGGCTGTTTGGCATCTCTAAATTATCCGTAGTGTGTGAATGGGTGTGTGTGTGTGTGTGTGTGTGTGTGTGTGTGCGATGGGTTTGGCATCCAGTCCAATAAGACTACTGTAACATTTGAACATTTTATTATGTCAGTAACACACATATGTCTAACACATAAGTGACTAAAATCCAAAGGAATATTCCTTGGACTGACTTACCAGTCTCGTGAGAAGTGTTGTGTTGTTCTAGGAGAAATAATCTACACCGGTGTGGAGTCATATTTGGCGCATGACTTTGCAATTCGTGTGTCCTGACCTAATTTGGGTTTCCATAATGAAACTGCAAAATGTTTATTTCATACACAGTGGCACATCCACTGATGAACTATGTTTGAAAACCTCCTACTGTCATCATGACTGTTGTCATGATCCAATATCTCAGAGTGAAAACTCTGTCCTTACCATCGGGTCTATAAAATCGATCAAATCCAGAGCACTGCTACATAAAACAGAGCTTTCGATAGGTGTGAAGGCGACATGAGAGGTTTATAAAATCCAAACCATAGCTGGAATTGGAAAACCGGTTAGTATTAGTGCTCAATAGCGCTCTAGAACGGTACGTAAGTGTGTAGTTTAAGACACAAGACCAGTTTGTTTAGCAGCGGTAGAAAGATGGGGAAATGTATTCGTTTTTTATTGCCGAGTGCGGCGCGTCAGCCGTTACCCTAATCATTTAAATGTTGCTCTGGGTAACATTTTTACAACATTAGCAGACAAAATCAACATTCGGTATTTCTAATTTGTAAAATCAATGAGTGAAACAAAAGAGGAGATTGTGAGTTTCTCTCATGACCCCATTTGTAGATCAAGTGACTCCATGTGTGTAATGCCTTATGAACGTCTTCAGACATGTTATTACATGTATTCCTAAGCGGTTATACAAAAACAGTCAAAGCAGGTAGGTATCAGTATGTCTACAGGTCAATATAATGCACTATGTACTTACGTCATCAATAATTATAGCAACATGTTTAATGCCTCATGAATGCATTTGAATATGTCATGCAGGTATTCGTAAGTGGTTACGCGTAAAGACGTCGTAGACAGTGTTACTGAAATAATCAAGGCTGGTGTCAGGGTGTCTAAGACTGATCCTAATGCACTACGTACTACTTCATAAATAATTACCACATGCAGAATGCCTTATAAATGCATTATAATGTATTCATAAGTCATTATACGTAAGGATTCCATAGAAAGTTACTCAAATAGCGTGTCGGTGAGTCTATGGCTGAACATAATGCACTATCTGGTACTTCATAAATCATTATACAAATGTGTATAATGCCTTATGGATGTGTTATAATATGTTATGCGTGCATTCATAAGGCGTTATACAAATAGCTTTCGTAGAAATTTTGCTGAAATAATAAAGGCAGGTGTCTGTGTA
>NC_071271.1:24362574-24365074 GCF_023375685.1 Ictalurus furcatus
GCTCGCCTATATGAGCAACACAAAACACAAAATAGAATATTAATTTCATGAGTCATAAAAACTATTTTAGACTGTGATATCTAAAATAATTTTTATAAAGACACGTTTTAACAAGAAGGCGGGGTAAGGGTTTAAAGATCAGTGAGCGTTATTGTTTCTTTTTGTCCAGGCTGCTCGAATAGAACAGGCTTCCGAACTTCAGGCAGGCGGTAATACCGAACCCGACTCTACGCCTAGGATTTTTTATTTTTTTTCACTTCGCACAGTACACGTGGATAGAATTTCTCAAGTCTCTGCTTTACCTCAAAGCTTCTCCAGACTTTTCGGGTTGGTCAGGATCTCCCTTGCAAGCCTCCAAGTCTGCTTGGCGGCGTTTTCGAGCGCCGAGTGCGGTTTGCCCTGGAACAGGTCGAGGTTCGGCAGGAAGTAGTGCGGGCACCGGCGGCACTGCAGGCACGAAATGAGCTGCAGCAGGATGCCGTTCAGCCGGTCTCCCAGACAGTTTTCATCCCAATCTGACTCCCGTGGATGTTTCTCGCACTCGTAGGACACCAAGGTCTTCATGTGGTAGTTGTTGAGCGGCTGGCCGGGGAGTTCGAGGTGCCGGTCACGCAGAGTTTTCAGCAGCGAGAGGCACTTCTTCCTGCATCCGCCTAGCAGCAGCCTGTTCTCGGCCTCGGCGAACTGCAGCACCCAGGCGTCACTTTCGGCCGAGCTCTGCTTCCCGTTCAGCGAGTAGCACTCCTTGGAGAGCAGGTTAAAACCCTCAGCCTTGACCTCGGCCACGCGGTTCGGACCGGGCCACGGGATATGTGGTAGGGGCCAGTGCGCGGCGCTGCGCGGCCAGATCCCTGTGCACTTGAACGCCGGTGTGATCTGGACCACGTAGCGGTCTCGGATGCGCAGCTTCACTTCACTCGTATCAGCCACCATTTTGACCGAGTCGCGGTAGCTGCACTTGTCCACGGCCTGCGCCACAAGCGTCTGGAAACGTGAGCGGATTTTACGCGCTGACAGGTATCCAGAGGCCGTGATGAACTCCACCCAGAGAGACATGCTGCGCTTGCGGCCGTCGCTCAGCTTCAGCACGGCGCAACCAGGCAAGGAGCCGTCGTCCACGAAGTTGAAGACGCCCATCTGGTTGAGATAGAGCACAACCTCGAACTCAGTGGGCGAGACCACTTCGAGGCCCTCGAACCGGTTGTCCAGCTCATTGAGCGAGCTGATGAAGCGCGGTTCCTGCACCTCGACCTCCTTGAGCACATCTGAGACCACCTTGCACACCTCGCGGATGGTCTTAGCGATGGCCGCCTTGCGCGCTTGGCACTTCTCGTTGTAGTACTTGTTTAGGTGGTACACGAGCTTGGCCTGCGCGGCGATCATGTTGGGGCAGAGGTCCGGGTTATACACCGGAGGCTCGCAGTAACCCGACGGATCCAACGCGGCTGTTTGCACGGGAGCCAATGCTAGAGAAGAAAAGGGACCTATTAAGAGCAGAAAAAGTTTCCTAATACAAAAAAAAAAAAACACAAAAAAAACAACAACAACAAAAAAAACCCAAGTCTGCTGTTTGTGCTCTAGGCACGCGCGCGCACTGATGCTTAAATCATCCGCTTTGATTTCTTCTGCAACAAGAAATAAAAAGAATATAATATATATACATATATATAAAAGTATGTCCTCGGTGGTCGCAGTGATTAAAAGTCCATCGGTGCCGCATGCAATGCAAACACACACCGTCTCCGCGCGCATCAGTTACAAACACATCCTGTCGGATTTCCCCGTCTTCATGCGCACAATTTTCGGCCGCAGTGTTTTTTCGGAAAGTGCTGCGTGCTCGTGTTTGCGGAACTGTCTGTGTGTATATATATATGTGTGTGTGCGTGTGTGTGTGTGTGTGTATAAGTGTGTAAGTGTGTGTATATCCTCGCCTAACCGGTGTCGTCGGTGTGTTTCAGGTCTCCGCACACACCGCGCTTCAGTGAAATTATAAAGGGAGGGGTTTTAAGGGCGTCCAATGACGGCGCGATTCGTCACCGCTTTCAGGGTTTCTGGACAGCGGATTAAATGTTGAGCTTTTATATATGAGACTAAATTTAAACGGAGCCGCGACTCTAGGACAGGAAACACCTATAGGATACACTATGGGCTGAGAGAGAGAAAATAAAAACAGGTTTATTATTTTATTTTATTTTATTTAGTTATTATTATTATTATTATTATTATTATTATTATTATTTAGCAAATTCTGTGTATGTATGTATTTGCATATTTGTTTTTCCCCCCTCTCTTTTTTCCATTATCAGGCGTATATTATCGCGATGGTTGACCTTAACTGCGTTTATTTATTTATTTTTTATTTTTTTATTTCATTTCATTTATACCATTTTGTTCCAGTTTAAACATTACCAATCTTTACTGCCTGGTTAGTTGACTGTATTTCTAACCGTGTGCCAAACGTGTTGCTGGGCTTACAGTACAGACCGGTTTATTTCCCCGG
>NC_071271.1:24375074-24405074 GCF_023375685.1 Ictalurus furcatus
TGAAACGTGACAGTTATGAGCGTGAGTAATATAATCACCAATGGTTGCTTGAAGCATTAATCCCGTTTTACACCAGTAGACATAATCCTGATTTGTCAGCATCATTTGCATTACGCTCATATGTTTCTCAGTACACTACATTCCTTATTCGATTCAACTTAGTTTTATTTGTATATCGCGTTTAACAGTGGACACTGTCCCAAAGCAGCTTTACATAAATAAATAAATATATATATATATATATATATATTTAGAATATAAATGTTAAATTTATGAATTTGTGCCTAATGAGCACGCCAGAGGCGACAGTGGCAAGAAAAAACTCCCCGAGATGCTATGAGGAAGAAACCTTGAGAGGAACCTGACTCAGAAGGGAACCCGTCTTCATCTGGGTGACAACGGACCGTGCGATTATAAATAAATCCCTTCTATAAATGTTCTAATGCTACATGGTTAAATAGTGCATTTGTGTAACCTGAAAAATTCATTATAGTTTTTACATGAAGTTTGTTTTGATGAACCTCTCCACTGATCACTGATTGAGGCTTGAGTGCAAAACTGTTTGTGGTAGTTGCAGTGTTGAGGCTATTATAGCAATTGTAGTCGTGGCCGTCATAGCATAACCGTTCACATGAATCGAGGTCCAATCCTCAGCAATCCCAATGACCTCCAGGCTGCACCATGTGGGGCCATCCTCAGCAGCAGCACATAACTTGCAACTGATGAGAAGTCCAACGAGAAGTAGGGCATCAGGATGGATCAGGCAGGTCCGGAGAGCAGAAGGTTCAGGATCACTGGTATCTCATGTGTAGCTCGACAGAAAGAAAGAGGGAGAGAGAGGGATCATTAGGTAATGGTTACTTTGCATGAGTGCTAGCAGGGACTCCGGGAAGACTAGCTATGACAGCATAACTAAAGGGAGAGCCAGAAGGTAACACAGACATGAGGGCTCCCTGGGACATAAGGGAGCCAGCCACCCCACCATCATTAAACCTTAGTGAATGTGTGAAAGTCGGGTGGGGGGGGTCAGCATCCAAACATCCCAGTTCACCACAACACTCTATACCTGTGATCCTCTAGATCTGCTCCCTTACCTAAAGAAAAACTATTCACAAAAAGCTTGACTAAACAAATATGTTTTCAGTCTGGACGTAAACACTGAGACTGTGTCTGAGTCCTGAACACTAATTGGAACTCTGTTCCATAACTGTGGGGCTTTATAGGATAAAGCTTTTCCTCCTGCTGTACCCTTCACTATTCAAGGTACCAACAAATAGCCTGCACCTTTTGATGGAAGTAGGCGTGGAGGATCATAAAAGACCAAAAGTTCACTCAGGTCCTGTTGCGTGAGACCGTTCAGTGTTTTATAGGTCAGTAGAAGTATTTTATAATCAATGTGAAATTTCACTGGAGTCAATGCAGTGTTGATAAGATCGGGGTGATGTGGTCGTATCTTCTGGTTCTAGTTAGGACTCTAGCAGCTGCATTCTGGACTAACTGGAACTTGTTTATGCTCCTACTGGAACATCCAGACAGTAAGGCGTTACAGTAATCTTATGAAAGCTAATCATGATTTACAATATAATGATTACTAGATAGGTACACTACAAAAATACAGCATGTAGGATATACTGTGCGACTGCATAGGTGATGGTTTTTCTGAAGTGATCACTGATTTGTCTGATCAACTGAGCGCCACAGAGGTCTGGTGTATTAAGACTGATTTACACCATACAAGTTTCAGCCTAGTTTTGTAAAAAAAGAAAAAAAAAAAATTCTCTCTGCTACGATGTTCATCTAAAAGCCACCAATAGGGGGGGTTAAGATATTAATCTGTATGTGTATCTGTTTAGTGCTAAATATTCCTCTTGGTATCTGTATTTGTATCTGAGTTAAACACAAAGTGGGCATGGCCTAAACCTGGCCTATTTTTCTTTTTCTTCTTCTTCTTCTTTTTTTTTTTAAAATAGTGTTGTTAAAAGGTTTTTTTTTTTATCCAGCTCATGCAGTTATTATTATTTTGTTTGTACTTTCCTGCAGTGTTTTCTAACAAATTTATTTGTTTCTGTTTTCCAAAATATATATATATAAAATACCAAGTAGCAGCATGACCCTGACCAGACAGTTACTAAGGATGACTATAACACTATAAATGGATCACTGTAAACACAATGTTTATGATAATGAACGTGGTCTTTCTTTGTCCAATGAGGATCACATCTGACAGTATATATGTATAGAACGGGACAAAATATCAAGCCTCGGGAACTCGAGATATAAAAATATATATACGTTTTTTCACATAAAATTCAACTAGTATTGAGATTAAAACAAAGCTGCTGTCTGAAAACTGAGTACAATGTGGGCAGAAATCAGTGGAGAATTAGAATAAACCAAACAACACAACATGGGTAAAGTGAGTGTGCCAGTTTCATATGAGATATTAAGTATCTCTATCGTCTGAACGAACAGTACGATATGTAATTGAAGATTTACATATTAAATATGAGAACCAGGTCAGAAGCGTTGAAATTCCACTGATTTTACGACAGTGGCGGTTCGCATCGGCTTCCTTTCAGCGAGCTTTAGAAATGACTGGAGCTTGAGAGCGTGCAAAATGTGTCGACACCCTTCTAACGAAGGCGGATTAGCCGTTTACAGAAGCCGAAATATGATGGGTCAAGGCGAGGAGGTGCTTTCACCGCAACTCCGGAGCTGTGTAATGAATGAATGACAGGAGAAGGGGAAACTGCCAGTCGGCTGCCGCGAAGCTCCACGGCACCCCTTGATCATCTTTGGCTGCCTCCCTCTCAACTCTGCCTGGAAAAGCTGCTTTTCCCCCCTCTCTCTCTACTTCTATGCTTTTTATTCAGCCTAATTTACACATTTAAGACATTTTTGTTTCCTGATTTGCAACCCCCTCTACTCTTTTTCAGTCTGTGAACCCACACTTGCAAGTTTGTCTCCTTCCCTCGCTCCGTCTTTGAGATCTCTCTCTCTCTCTCTCTCACTCTCGCTTTCTCTCTCTCTCTCTCTCTCTCACACACACACTTTCTGCATTCTCCGTCTGCCTTGGGGCAATGAGCTAATTTCAGGTTCCATAATTGCAGCGTGTTGTACACCTGCCTGCTATTAATTCTCCCCCGTCATTCACTCTCTCCGCTGCTTAATGAGATATTATTGTAATTGTTGTTATTATGGTGTTTGCCATAATTAACATGATTGATGTCGGTGCTAGGGGAGGGTTTATTTTGGCACTCCAATGGACAAGGGGATGTTTGTTTTCTTGGACGGGGACCTAGCCGAGGTGAAGAGATTGCTCATTCCTTTAGACGTTCGAAGGGATTTTGAGCAAAGGGGTAGGGTGGGGGGTGGGGGGTGTTGAGGGGGCGGGGCGCAGAGGGGTTGGGTGGGATGCCCAAGCTGATTTGGACCTACTAATTGTATTTAAGGGAAGAGAACTTGACCATTCGATTCAAATGCAGTCTTTCTGCTATTGGTATAGATACAAAAGGGAGTAAAGGCAAGTAGGCCCCAAATCTTTCCTTTTAGCTGCTGGCAATCCAATTAGAACTTTAATAGGGTCACATTAAGGGGTCTTCACGCTAGAATCTTTGTGTTTGCATGTAGACGTGCGAGGTTATGTATGTGTGGCTTGCAATTTTGTGAAGAGTGAACTCTTCAGTGTGTCCCTCTAGGGCAGCGGTTCTCAAAATGGGGTCTGTGGAACCCCAAGAGGCTGTGAAACTTAGCCAGGAGGTCCATAACACAACTAATTATCAAAGTTATTGTATTTTATTTTATTATTAAGTTATTCTCACTATTACCCTATGCCGTATCAATAGATCTGTACTTTGAGTGTCCGTTAAATTAATTTTGCTGTAAAAAAAAAAAAAAAAAAAAAGGGTCCCTGGCTGCAAAGAAAAACCCATGCTTTAGAGGAACCCTTAAAGATTTTCCTGTAGAAATCTTCCTCCTTTCAGAAAAGCATAAGAAAGTGAGAACCACTGTCCTTCCAAAGAATCCTTGACTATATATTTTTCTGAGATCATTTCATCGAATCTAATTCCAGAGCCTTTGAAAGTTCATTGCCTTGTTCCACTGGGGAAACAGTCAACCAGACAGAGTATAGGGTTCCAAGGAGAACCCCTTTGGAGAGCTAACAATCCTTAACTCACATGGATAACTCAAGCTAACTATCCTGAATCCTTAATCAGAAATCCATCCATCCATTCATTCATTCATGTTCAGTAACCAGTCCATTCAGGTGAGAGTTGCAGTAGATCCGACACCTTTCCCGGTAACACCGGGCACAAGTTTGGAGAATTCACTCCTGACGGGACACGGATCCATCACAGTTCATTGTAATCCGAGCTCAGAATCAAACCCAGGACTCTAGAGCTGTGAGGTGGCAGTGCTACCCAATGTGCCACCATTCCACTATTCTGAAAATCCCATTATTCTTAAGCCCAAGTTTGGCGACCTGTCATGATGAAATGGTAGGAGGTTGATCTGCACTCTTTAGTAAAAATTGAGAGTCTAAGTGATGTTTGGTTTGTCCCTCTCAGGGAACTCTTAATGGTTCTCTGCAGAATCCTACTACACGTATTTTTACTATCCAATAGAACCCCAAGAATCGTTCCTTTACAATGCCAGGAAAAGGAAAACCATTGAAGGAAACTAATTCTTGGAAATCCATCTGTGCATTTATTTGGTAGTCTGTGCGTGCTTTCAAACACACCTCGGTTACCTGCTATACCCCGTTAGCTGTTTTAATGGGCAGATGCCCCTCGAGAGCTCATTATGTTCCATAGTCTTGTCTGGAGCTGAGTGGAGCACGGTCTCTCTTTCACCTCTATTTTTCGTCACACACACATGTAGAGATACACACACCACCCCCACACGCCCTGCATACGCATTGCTCAAGCTAGTTCAAGCTAGGGTTCCTGGTGAAAATGAAATGCAGATGGTAAGCCAACCGATGTTAAGTATTTTTGGAAATTATGTGCAGGAATCCAAGTTTGGACTGAAAGCCCGATTTCCAAAACATACTTGCAAGCACAGCTCCAGGATCTCTCTCCTTGACGTGGCGCTTCAAAAGAAGCCGAGTCCTTTTGTCTGCGTTCTTCTCAGTCTGACAGCCGTTTAACGCCACACGACCTGCATCTTGAGTGGCACTGCCGTGGCTCTCCAATCCTGTTAAAGCCAATGATCAGCGTTCCTATGCATTCTGATGTATGTGAAGCTTTTCCCCATTTGGGGAAAGACCCAGCCAGTCTTGCTTTCAACTGCAGAGTGGGGCTCCTTTCATCCAGGCATCATGCTGTGAGGCCTAATCACGAAACCTTTACAATGATGAATACAGAGAGAACTTTCACAATTTGTTGACGAGAAAAATGAATGGATGGAATACAATACTGGAATGAGAAACAATGGTGAGTGAACTGCAATCAGTCAATACATTTTAGCATCATGAGGTCAGTGGAATTTTGTTTTTCCAAAGTATTTCAGTTCTCGTGTTGCTTCATCCATCCCTCTCTTCCTCTCTTCTAAAAATCAATGAAACGCCCAAGTGTATTCAGGCTTGTTCATAGGGATTAGAAAAGAAAAGGCTGAGCATAATGCCTAATAGGTGCTTTAGTAATTCCTGGGTTTTCATAGCTTAATCTGTTCTGAAAGGCCCAGCCAGGAGAAGAGAGGCCTGCAAATGGCCCTCAGTGTTAATGCGATGTGACTTCTGTACAATAAGGGCACTAGAGCTCCAGAAGTGCACTCAGCATAGCTACCTTTTCTTCTGTCTTCTTTCAGCCCTCTGAACCCGTTGTTTAAATGTTGCATAAGGCAGGGTGGATAAGCCTCCCCAGAATTCTCTTCCCATAATTTTAAGACCTCTTTTTAAGACTATTATTTTTCTGAGCTAGCAAGACGAGTCGATATAAGTAGCTGAGCTTGGGTCCTCTTTTGTTGCGACTCGGCAAATGGTTCGGCATAATCAGGAGCACTGTTGTGTATTAAACACACTCATAGCATGCCTCATTTCTCCTGTTTGGCTTTTGTAAGAGTATTGGTTTGCTCTTTTGGATGCCAAAGCACAAATACAATACAGACTTATTCAGGATGTTACATGTGGATGAATATGCAGCCTACCGGGTACCATGAGAACACAGTTTTATACCATATAGAAGATTTGGATTCTTAGAGAAAATGATTGCCCTGACCATTTACTTCCATAAATTAGAACCGGTTTTGAATTGATTGGCTAGTTACTATGGTACAAGAGGAAGAAAATATTTTCTGATCTACCATTATAGGGGAATAATCAGCTGCTATGGTAACAATAACTCCGCTTGATGTGATTAATTTCCCTTAACTGCATTCGTTTTATTCCTTACTTTAAACACATTCTGACTGGTTCTTGTTTTGTCGTTTGGTCCTTAGTTGGGTTAGCTGATCAAACACTTAGCAGCAACATTAGCTTGCACACATGCAGACATAGCAACATCACTACAACAGGCATAAACAATTCAGACCGTTTATTAAACATGCTACTTATGGGTTGGGTTTTGGTGAGTTAAAATCTATTAATAAGGACAACCCATGTGCTATAAGATTATTAATTTTTTTTCATTATTCATCATAAGCTGTTTATACTCTGTTTTGGAAAATATTGCTTATCTTTGTTGTATCATTGCCCCTTTTGTATAATCATAAACTGGCACATTCCTAATGTGCATGTTGCATACCAGTTCCTCTGAATTTCACAGCCTGGTGAGCTGCAAAATAAAGATCCCCCTAGTACGAGCCCTTTCCCCTCCAACAGTAACTCATTAATCAAGATCTGATTTCGGTGCAATAGTTCAATCAATGAGGAAATGCCTATGATCCAGCTTTAGGGAGCATTTACTCACACGAGCAATAAATCATTTTATGAACTGGCCGTCCTGCTTGCACTTTGTGAGTGCTCCTATTTCAGCCATTTCCTTTTCACATGGGAGAGAGACAGTGCGGGAGAGAGAAAGATAGAGAGAGGGATTGTTACCAGAGAATCCCCTTTAGCATTGTATTGGAACGTCCTCGCGGGATTTCATTTGAGAAGACAGCATGTCTTGGTCGTTCACTCGATCTATGCATTGTAGAAAGGATGTCTACTTTGTATTTTTTTTTTAAAAAAAGTAAAGTCATCCTTGGTGCTTTAGGAGCTAGTGTGGCTAGGTCGCTGACCTTGGAGAAAACGGCTTGCATTAATATGCTGTAATCCAGTGTAATTAGTCAACTAGCCACACGCCAAGCAGCTTGTCACAGCCTGTCAGCTTTGGCAGGCCTGCAAGATGGCCCACAGTCCCTACGGCCAGCAGGGACATGGACACTTCTGTCACCCATCTTTTCCTCCTTCTGGTCTTCAGTTGTGATCATTCAGTTATACCGTTTGCTTTAATTCATGCTCCAGTGGCTGAATTAAATCTGCTTTAGTAATACGTAATCTCTGACATGGAAATCCTAGTATTTTAAGGTGTCCTAATATGTACCTGCCCGACAACCATGACCACACAAACACCAACTGGAGTGTTTAGCAGAAAGCTCATTTTCTGTCCCAGGGAAAGACCTTCCCTGTCTTCATACACCTCATGGTGGGATGTGATATGCAAAACCCCAAATAATCGCACTAGCACAGTCAAAATAATTATGTCAGTAAGCCACGTCTCCTCCCACTTCCGCAAGCCTGCAGCAAGAGTGAGACATCTGCTGATGAGCAACGTCCAAAAGCTCCGCCTGTGCACGCTGCAGGATTAGCTGGAGTAAAACGATTTTAAACTATATAATTACAAGGGGATCAAGTGCAAATTATCTACTGCACTCAACAGCCAGATTACCTCTAGAAACCTCGCACAAGCCCCTCAGGGTAAAACCATCCTCCTAGCCTCACCAGTGAAGCTGGTGCTATGCTAGAAGAAGGACTCTTGTAAATCTGAGGACATGTGTGCCCTTAAGGTGTCAATAGAGATAGCCTCGTCTTTACACTGTTATAACCAGAGGGCTGATAGGCCATGCATGACAGGCAGAATTAAAAGAGGCTAGGCAAATGTGTAGCGCAATAAAGTGATCGTGAGGCTAGCGAGACGGGAGGGATAATAGATCCTTGTAGGGTACTACAGGGGCCGAGGCCGAGGACAGGTAGAAAGACAAGATTAATTGCAGAAGTGAGAGGCACTCATTGCTCATCAGGCAGCCCACTTTTCCCTTGGTTGCACACACCCACACACACTAACAAGCTTAAAGCTGTCCTCCGCGGTCTCACATACACTTTCATTGCTGGTTCCTTTGTCCGTCACTCTTTCCTTTTCTGGTCTCCTTTATTGTCGCTTTCTGTTTTGCTCACCAAAATCCCTGTCTCTGTATCTGTCTTGTTCCCCCTGTATCATTCTCTTTCTTGTCTCCAGTCACCAAGAACTGGAATGTGCTCTCTCTCTCTCTTTCCTTTTCTCTCTCCCCGTGACTGCTCTTACTGGAAGAGATTTCCCATCTTAAGCAGCAGGAGCCCCTGAGCAGCAGCCATTAGTGTGGGCTCACTGAAAACACCCTAAAGAAAATCAGGCTCAGTCTTCCAAGCTCCTTAACTCACACCCACTCAAGCTGTTTAGCTGGATCTATGCGTGGGTGGTTTTTTTTTTCTTCCTTATATGTGTGCATGCGAAATCTCTCTATGGTCCTGCATAATAGTGTAGTAGTAGATGTATTCATGTGTATTTTTATTATTTTATTATGTCCTTTTTTTTGCATAAAGAATGAACAGACGTTTGCAGGACTCCCTAATAAACGTGAACTTGAGAAAATAACTCATTGAAACACATCTGATATTTGAGACTGAAACACATTTGTGCACATTTGATATTTAAAGAAATACTTGCCTGTATATCGTCTATGGTCAGACCCTGCTGGCCATTTTGAGATAATTATATTGTGGCCCACATGGTGCATTTTCATCCTTTTTTAACACCTCGTTCTCGCACCACATCCGGAGCCCCATCACCCTGACACATGCTCTTATACCCTCTAAATGTATAGTGACAGTGATTATGCAAACCCGCATCTTCTTTCCGGTGATATCTGCTCAGGAAGACATTGTGCCTTTATTGCAGCTGAGATATGGACTCAGCTGCAAAGAATCTGAAGGAATTTTAAATTCCCTCATTTTCAGGCCTTAGAGCCAATGTCACGGACCGAGGGAGCTCAGATGGGAAAGGCGCCATTTGATTTTGAGGTGTTTGTCGTCTGGAATTTTAAAAAGGAGCCTAGTGAAAAGATTAGAAATTCTGGGGAAGTGTGTGGGCTTGGGATTAGTGCGATGCATTCAGGAAGGAATCAAACTGTTTGGTTTATTACAAAAGGAATAAAATATGACAGGAAACTAATCAACGAGGGGGTGCTGTGATGTGGCCTAATGCGGTGTGGAGTTACTTTTACCTCCCTGAAGTTGATTATTTTCCTATAACAGCACTACATAATACCCTCCATCCATCCATTTTCGGTACCGCTTATCCTACAGATGACAGAACGCAAGACCGAATCAATGGATGCAGCAGATTTTTTCAGCGTGCAAGAGGCCCTTTTTGAAAGGGAAAAACCGCGGTGGGAGAAGGAAGGGAGATTCTCCATGAACAAGGCTAATCAGGAATGGCTTGACATGATGTACTCCATCAGGGCGTATATCGAGAAGGAGCCTTCCAGCCAAGCGCTAACCATCTCCCATCCTCCCTCCCCTAATGTGGATCTCATTCAGCCTGCTGAGTCAACAGAGAATGTCGTTCATTCTCCCTGCTCGACTGAGGATGCCGCTCAGCAGTCCTGTTCAGCTGAGAACACCACTCAGCATCCTTGTTCAGTTAAGGATGCCGCTCAGTCTCCCTGTTCAGCTGAAGACGTTGCTCCACTTCCCGGTGTGGCCAAGAGCTCCACTTTGCTTCCGTGCTCCACCTTGCACATCACTATGCCAGGCTCCTCTTTGGACATCGCTCCACCTTCCTACTCCACTTAGGACGTTGCTCCGCCATCCTGCTCGGCTGAGGACGTCACTCTGCCAGCCTGCTCCACTGAGGACATCATTCTTCCTCCATGCTCCACTGAAGACTTTGCACCTTTTCTTTGCCTCGTGCTGTATGTCGCTCCCCCTTCCTGCTCCACGGAAGACATAGCTCCCCGCTCATACTTAGCGGAGGACATCACTCCCCCCTCTGGCCTTGTGGAGAACTTTGCTCCCCCCTCTGGCCTTGTGGAAAACTTCGCTCCCCCCTTCTGACCTCACGGTGAGCGTCACTCCCCCCTCAGGCTCCACCTTGGGCTGTGCAGTGGACTGCACAGTGTCCATCACTCCATTCTCAAGCCAGGCCGGGGATATCACGTCATCTCTCAGTGTGAGGTTATGAAGCAGAGAAGCAAAGCATGTGTTATAGTGCATTACAACATTAGAACAGATACTATAATGCGTTATATAAGACATATTATGAAGTCATATGCATATTATAATGTGTAGTGCATGTTATGTAAGATTGTATACATTTATTTATAATTCATTATGAATGCCAGTCATTGTCATGAGCTCCCAATTCACCTCTAGTGAGCCTCTTGTCTGTGGTCTTCACTAATCTTAATATCCTGCTGTAATTAAAGAACAAGTAAAGAGAATTATGTTCCTTTAAAGTAGAAAGCAGGGTTAAAAGGGTAGCCTTGACAAGAATACAGGGGTTATGTAAGCCAAACATGTTGATGTCAAGGGCACACGCACACACACAAATAAACACAGTGAGCAGCACAGACTAGTCACAGCTTGTCATCCTCTGCTACCTGTCCTCTAGTCAGGGGCCAACAACAAGCAACGATAAGCGTAGTGACACTGCACCTGTTCACAACCAACATATTTACTACTGAGTGCCATGCACTAGCTTGCATGCATGGCTTGTTGCCCCTCCAACACAACTCTCCATCACTTTAGCTGTCTACTTTGTGTATGCTGAGCATGTACGAGCCTCTGATACACACTGTGGCAGGGCTTTGTGCAGCTTAGTGACCTCCATCGTGTCAGAAACACCATGTGTACAGTCCAGACGAAGAAAAGAGATCAAAAATGAGAACCCAGCAAGTCAGATCTGGCTATCTTGTATATAATATCTGAACATCTTTGGAATAATTGTCCCCGCAGGAGACGTTTTAAAACATAATCATATAACTGCTTCGCAACTTTAGCATAGTCTTAGTATTGCGATATGTCAAACATTCAATTTAATGAAATTAATATGGTGTGCTTGAACAAGAAAGTGTGATGAGACAGCACTATAGAAAAGGGTCCTTGAGGGGTTCTTTGGATGGTCAGGAATTCTAGCTCTCTAAATGGGTTGTACCTTGAACATTTTTTTTTTAACAGGAAACCCCTTTGATGTAGAGTTCAGAACATTTTAGGGTTGACTCTAAGAGTTCTAAATGTACCCTTTATTTAAAGAGTGTAGAAATCGGTTTCCTAAGAATAAAATGAAAAATTTACATGCCACACCCCCTTTCTCTGATAACTGGTGTTATGTGGCCCGTATTTGCACATTGGAACATGATTGGCTCTTATATTTTATGATGTAATAACGTCTACTAATCACATGCTTAGTGAGATTCTCAGTAGGAAAACCATTGCCGTGGCAATTCTGGTGAAATTCAAATTCATTAAAATGATTTAATTATATATAAAAAAAGATACTATTTAAGATTGAATTGTAGTCACAAGCTTGCTGTATGATTGCCCAGATAATATTGTACATTGGCAAATAAGCTGAGGATAGGAATATTTTGATATCAGCTGCGGTGTTTTTGAACGCAGCATTTAATTAAAGTATCCTCCCTCTTCGCCTGGCTGCACCTCAGCGTCAGGTCATCTTTCAGAGCTTAAGCTCTGAGGCTTGGGCTGTTTTGGAAATGTTGGGGAATCTCAGCATTTCTCACTTGCCCGGGCACACGCACACACATTTTTCATCCTTTCTCCTCAGGGAGTAGTCACAATTCTTGGGCGAAACAGAAAACGCTCGTCTCTCACATCCTCTGCACACTTCTCGCTCTCTTCGCGAGCTCCCTTCATTGAGCTTTAACAGTGGAAGCCTATTAGACAAATCTGTGGACAGCCTGGCGGAGGTGCTGGAGATGGCAGGTTGTCAGTGCAACAGACGAGCCCCTTTATAAATATATCAGTCATGCTGGCTTCGGCCGCCGCTGAATTATATCCCCGTCCCAGTTCAGCACAAATTTGACATAGAGAAGGATTGCGCTCATTTCTCAGGGGGCCTGGTTTGAAAAATGGTGTCCGGTTTAAATATGACAGATTCCTTTGATGTATTTATCCCTGCCCCAGTGCTTTATATAGGCAGGAGTCCTCTGGGTGCATGGGGTCCTTTACAGAAAGGAAGAAGAAAGCAGATTTGATTCGGATGTCATTGTCTTTAGCACGGAAAGTGCTTTGTGGGGTTTTATTTGTTAGATCCCAGATCTCAGTAGGACCCCACTTTTTGTTTTAACCTAGATTCTAGCAAGGTGTAAAGTGTATTGTTGTGTTGCACCATTACAATGAACTATATCCTTATACCTTCTTCACTGCTTTCAAAAAAATCCAACCTGATGATAAAGCTGCAGTCATGGGGGTGTAGGGTGTGTGTGTGTGTGTGGGGGGGGCGGGGGGGGGGTATTTCATTTTGAATCTTTTTGGAACGCTAGCTATCCCTCTGAGCTAAGCGATATCATGATGAGCGCTGCGGGAGGAGAAAAAAAGAAGTGTAAATCTGGTTTTAAGCTAAAATGTCATTTCCCTCTATTTTAGTCCAAACTATACACAAGGAGTCCGTTTTCATTACTTTTGTGTTTTTTAATCCTGTATTTGTTACATAGTCAGGTATATGTTTTGTAATATCAGTCAAACCGAGTCATAACTAAGAATTAAAACACTTGGGGTGTGCTGTTATTGGGAAATAACATCAACGACATCAATGACAGGGTGGTGTGATGCCGCCTGATATGAAATGGCATGACTAGTACCACCTGAAGGTGATATTTCCCCGAAGTGTTTTATTCCTTTTACACCGCAGCAATATGTCAACAATTACAATTTATTAAATGAAAGAATGTCAGGTCATATTATTATCCATTTATAGTTACATTTAATGTTGCGGAAAGTCCGAGAAACAAGTTCGTTCCTGTTTATATCACTTACGTTGTAGCAGTAATTTCCTCATCGACTTCTCCTCTTATCTCTCTTGAAGTTTATAAGACAAACCAACCCAGCTTGTCATGTTACCGAGAAACAGCAAAGTATGAAGCGACCCTTTCCTGAAGATTTTATCACGGCTGAAAACTCGCAACTGACTGGTACAAAGCGCTGGACACTGGGGACCCAGGAGACCCCTTCTATAAATGTTAAATAAACATTTCTTAACAGAAAGCTTCACTATTTCACAAACGACATGTTTTTTCTTTGTAAGAATAATAACACTTTTATTTATTTATTTATTTATTTATTTATTTTAAATCCGTTTGTTGGACGGTTTAAATTCGAGTGTTCACCATACAAGTCCCTGTGACTGAGTTCTTACAATAATGTATTAGAGCATGTGCATTAATATAAACCTGTGATTTGCCCTACAGCTAAAACTACTGTCAGAGCTGCTGTTATATAAAATTAATCCACACTTTACCACACTGATTGTGGTATATAGTTCTCTTGCATTTTGTTCCATTACTGCATTGGCATTCTAGCTAGCTAACAATATACCAACAATAAGTGTACAGTAGCTTGTGTTTTCCCACAGCTGGATAGCTTACTGACTCTACACACACACGGTATATAGTATATAAATATATATTTATGGTTCTAGCCTGTATATGATGCTTATTTGTGAATGGTGACCGTATAACTTTGCGAAAACGCAATGCACACGGAATATGACTGCCACTAGGGGGCAAAATGTGGCACGCATTGAAAAAGCAAGATTACGTTCCATTCGCTTACGTTATTTTCCCCCCAAAAATACAACAATGTTTGTTGTTGTTGTTTTGTGGAAACATATTATAAGACAGTTGTCAAATTGGCATGAGCAAAAAAAAACATGAACAGCGCACACCAAGCAGCCACGTGGTTCCGTCCCAGGGATTGCTAGGGCTTCTGGGGCTAGCGTGATTAGATTGGGGCAGAATTCTCCAGCTGGCAGGCCTGTCTGGGACCTGGGGGCACTCGTCCCCGACACTCGTCACTACTCTGACACCTCTGACAGGCAGCGGACAGCCCAGCCAGACAGGTTCATTAAGCCCTGTTTCTTACAGCTGGGCCTCTCCCTCTCTCTCTCTCTCTCTCTCTCTCTCTCTCTCTCTCTCTCTCTCTCTCTCTCTTTCTCTCTCTTCTTTTCACTCCCCCTTTCCTTCTCCATGAGCAACAAAAAAGGGGGTTGTGGGTGAGGCCTGTGCTTTGTCAACCACCGCAGAGTCTACAGGGACACTGGCTCGTTGGGTTTTGAAGTGCCAGCTCTGATGTTGTGACATTTTTTTTTCTGATGTAGGCTTTCTTTTTCCTTTTCTCTTTTTTTTTTTTCTTCTCTGCCAACATCTTTTGTTGTTATCTAGCCCTTTGGCCTATGCTTTGTCAGAGGGAGAAAGGTGCAAACACACACTGCAGGAGGTGCAGACAGAAAAAACAAAGTCATGCTGTATGACTGCGCTCTTTCTGGATAATGTTTACGTACTGATTCTGTTAAGGGTCGTATTTCGAAATGCTTACAAGAGTTGTAGTCAGTAATGGTAAACAGACCAGTAAGAAATGTTACAATTCGATATGAGATGATTTGTCTTGCGTTTTTCATTTATCCTTAAAGGAATACTCCACTTCTATTTAATCGAATATCTATCTGAAGCACGCGTGTAATTACCCAGTGCTCCGTGAAGCCCAAACAAATCACTTATAATGCAAATAACAAATCATGAGATCAAACTTCTTATACCACGACGCTGTCGAGTTCTCCATTCTGATTGGTCGGAAGGTGTTTTATTTTTTTTTATTATTACAGGTTCATATTAACATGTTCGTTAAAATACGTAATCGTTTCTATAGTAACGGCGCGTTTACAGGAACTTCTATGGTGGACGATCCACGTAATCTAAGCCTGTTAAATAAATATTAAAAACTTGACGTTGATTCAGCATGTATGGAAGGATTCTCCAGTGCCAGCACTTTGTAACAGTTACGTATTTCCAGCCTGGGACAGACGACTTTGCATTTATCCGTGTCTCGGTATAATTTTTTTTTTTTGGTCTCCTTAACTTCAAGAGGGAGAAAAAAGAGAGGATAATGAGGAAACGACTTCTATACACAGCTTCTATACATAAACGATTGCATGCTTCAGACATTCCACCATATTAAATGTATCGAGAAATGGATAAAAATGACGGTGTCATTATTTAATGAATAAACAAACAAACAAACAAACAGATCATCTTAGCTGTGGCAAATTGCTGCGATATAAGAGGAATAAAACGCGTCATGATGCGCTGTTGTTGGAAAATGATCGACGCCGTTGCTTTATTTTCACATAACAGCATGCTTTATTGCTTACCTACTGAAGCTGTTCTTATATAGTTTTATTCCAGCACTCGTTCCAACGCTGGAGCAGTAAAAAAAATACTTCGCCTGAAATTGAGGCATTTCCGTGTTTATATGTGTCTGTTGGTAACAAAAATTCCACAAATTCTTTCCCTCTGCGCCATGTCTTAAAGGAAGAACCCGAGCTTCGTTTAGAAATCGTTTTTTTCTGAAGAATTCAACATGAAACATTTTGCGCTTTGTGTACGTAACTGCATTTAATCAGGAATAATAAAAAAAAAAAATATGTACAACGGCTCATCATTGTCTAAATAAAAAACAGGCACATTAACTGAATCCAAAGCCACACGATTTACAGTTGAGCCGAGCGGTTCTTTTTACTCAGCAATGGATCCTGGGATTTTTGCTCACATTCGCTCGCTTTCTATTTCCTGAGCACCGTAAACGATTGTCTGTTTGATCTGGGGACCATTTAGTTATCTCCCAACCACGAAAATGTAGAAATAACCCGGACAACACTGAGTGTACACTTAGAAACGGAAATTGCATAGGGAATATTGTACACGGAATATCATGGATCTGGTCTCGTGAAGAAATGAGGCTACAGGAATCGGAATTCTCTCTACTTGTGATCCACTGAATCTCCTTCGCAGGATAACTCTCTTTCCGCTTGACTCCGTGCTGCCCTCGCTATGGCAAATCCTGCCTGTTTGAGCAAGGGTCGATAAAGGTGTCAAGGAAAGCTTGATGCTGAGGCATTGTGTACGTGTGTGTGTGTGTGTGAGAGAGAGAGCGAGAGAGAGAGAGAGAGTTGAGGGGTTTGTTTGTGGTGAAGGGGGTTGATGTTTGATGGAGACGGGGAGCAGGAGGGCTGGAGGATGGAGCGTACTGCAGTGTAATCCAGCTTTAATTGAGCCCTGGAGACTCGCTTGTGCTGGAAAGCATGTCTGCATCGGCACCGAGCGCCGTTCCACGGAGAAATGAAGCAGGTCCAGGCCGGCTGGCAAACGCCTTCATTTCCTCTAAATGAGCAGTGGATGGGTGTTGGGGACGATACAGCCTGCTGGGGACTTCATATTCTGTTTTTCACTCTTACTGTACAAACAGTGCGTCCACTTTCACTTTACACATCAAGTTTCACTTCATCTCTGCATACAAGAAGAAGGCTTTCATGTCTGCGCCACCCGATCTGGAATCTGTTTGTGTGCTCAAGATGCACGTGTGTGTGTGTGTGTGTGTGTGTGTGTGTGATCAGAGAATGTACCACTCCAGTCTGAAATGAGTTGTTTGAGGAGGAGGTGGAGGAACAAGCGAAGGGGGCAGGAGCTTTATTTTCACCTGTCATGACGACTCTTGATCCTTTCCCCAGAAGGCCCTAAGGTTCTCTCAGGAGAGCCTCAGTAATGAATCCCTTTCTCAACCTGGTCCCGTGTGTGTGTATTGATTATTTACAGTCACATGACCTGAGGAAAGTAGCACAGCAGTAGAGGAAAACAATAGGCCGGTGTGTACCTCTTTATAGAAGAGTGCAGATTTTGATCCTCAAAGCCGGCAGGTATTATTGTCATGCTAATGCGTTTCTCATAACTCATAATAATATTCACAACGGCCACTCCTAAAACTACAGATCTGTTTAACCTGACAGAGTTTTCTAAAACTACAAAGCTAGCTAACACCACAGAGGGATTTTTTATTTTTTTTTTGAAAGTCTTATTTAATATCTTTATAATCTTCAAAGCTAGCTAGCTAGCTAGCTAGCTATCACACATCATTTGTTCAATCTAGCCAGCTAGCTAAGACGGACTATCCGGACAGGATTTCTGAAAGAAAATGTAACTCATAATACATATTCATAATGTCCACTGCTGAAGCTAGATAGCTAAATAACCTGACGGTATTTCCTAGACGATTTCACAATGTTAATGTTCACGAGCGTCATTGCTAAAGCCAGCCAGCTGGCTAACGTGAGCTAACATGCTAGATGTCTGGGAAGATTTTAAAGTCGCATGCATACGTGTTCACATTCATCGCACTCAAAGCTAAGCAGCTAGCTAACATGAGCGAACCTGACAGGATTTTTAACCAATAGATGTGATATGCGTTATTGCTATAGGTAGCCAACTAACTAACATAAGATCAGCTATCTAACGTAAACCTGGAAGGATTAATGACGTGATGTTAAAGTTTCGTTGGAGGATTTTAAAAGGGAAATGGCTAATGTAAGCTAACCTGACAGGATTCCTGAGTGAAATCTAACTTTTAATAAGTTCTACTACTCAGTAATGTTCGAAGGGCCACTATAAACTACTCAAACACGTTCCACCACGTTCCGGCTCAGGCTTCTCTTCTGGGACGTGAATTCAGCACCGAGTACGCAGTTAGCAAACATCCCTGAATAGTTGTGATCAGTGTCGATAAAGTAAAGTGCTCTGATATTTAATACCCAGTGGTGGGACTTTAGCTCGCTCTCCTGTCTGCATCTTTGTGCTTCGAGCAGGTGCTGGTGTACTCCGAAGGGCTGCATGGAAAATGGATGTTCAGCGAGATCCGAGCTGTGTTCGCCCGGCGCTATCTGCTGCAGAACACCGCACTGGAAGTCTTTATGGCCAACAGAAGTAAATCGTCCACCTTTCCAAGTTTTTACACAAAATGTGGGCCTGTCCTTAGAATAACGTGCAGTGTAAAAAATGAATCGGATTTAATGCTACCCGAGCAGGATTGCCCTAATCTTTCTGTGAGCTCAAACACTACTTTTTAGGTCTGCATTACACTGAATAACTTATAAACCACCGCAATAGGTGTCTTTTCAACATCCTCAAAAGGCATAGTCAAACTATTCACTTTGTCTGATGTCCCATTTATGCAAATTATGTCCTGATGTCCTTCTATCTTACAGCCTCAGTGATGTTTAACTTCCCTGACCAGCCCACTGTGAAGAAAGTGGTCTATAGTTTACCCCGTGTAGGTGTTGGCACAAGCTACGGACTCCCACAGGCCAGGTATGTCACTTCGCTGGACGTGTATCAAGTAACCTAATTTATATTTTACGTCCGACCACTTTAAAAGTTTGCAAATTTCAAACGTGCTGCCTGGTTAGGCCTAGTCACGTGCCTGAGAGACTCAAGTGCAGGTCGCGATGCTGTTATTATAGTCACAGTTGTCTGTTTATTTGTAGCTGAGTGGTACGTGACCCTGATTACCCTGAACTAGTTCATCTCTCCTCTAGGGTGAGACTCTAGACTAGATCTTTCAAAGGACTATTCAGTCTTATCAGATGGTCAGATACACATCATATGCGCTGTAGCTTGGCAAAATGTTATATTTAATTACAGGTATATCTTCAAATGGTAGGTTTTCCTGCACATTCAAGCGCACTCTAGTGATTTAACAGTGTCATGTTGCTAATCTGGTTGGGCTTCTCACTTCTCAAATATACGACAGTAGGGCAGCTGCAGATCACGTTTATTGTTAATGCACTCACTGTATTATGTTTTAATTGCTTTAGTGTTTGTTAGCCACGGATATTGTATAGTAGCTGCTGGACATATAGTGCGTATTTGTCGATATGAAGTTTTCTCAGGAGATTTTAAGTTAGTATTTAGCACTTATTTAACCCAATCAGTAAGTTTTCCAGTCTTCAGGACAGAGGACTGTATCAGTGGTTTATCAGTATATTAACAACCTGCATTTTGCATTTTGAGCGAGGGGGAAAAAAAAACCAACGACAAAACAAAAGCAAGCCTGAGGAGGAAAGTACTGTTATAACTGCTGTAATGTAAGTTAGACGATGTACAACATTACACGTAACTATAAAGAGATAAAAAAAATTGCGACGTGACGTTCTTTAATAAATAAATAATGTAATTTCTGCCAAACTACTGTGGTGTAAAAGGAATAAAGCACAATGTGACATGCTGTTTTAGGAAAAAATGTCAGCATACCCTGTTGGATTTTATTTTTTTGAAGTGATTTTGAAGGACGCTGCAGCTCCTGGAATTTTCTTCCTTCTTCATTCATTCCTTCATTCATAAATGATAATCATTTAAAGACAAAGTTAAAAAAAAAAAGAATATATATATATAAATATAAATACGCAGTGGGTAAAATTCCATGAATTGAATTTGAAAGGTGAGAATTTAAAGCTGTAATTAATAGGGCCTCTAATAATGCCTGCCGCTTGATCTCTGTCATGTCATTGCAGCTTTTTTTTTTTTTTTTTTTTTTTTCCGCACAGCATATGTCTTGGCTTCTCTTCAAACTGACACTATTAGCACTTTTCACTTCTGAAAAGCAGTTCATTCAGTCCCGGCCATGTTTTCATTAATCCCCACATGAAGGCACGGAGCAGCCTTGCATGTCTGAGAGTGTGACCGTGCCTGTTTATGTTCTCTTGTTTCTCTTGGTTCTGTATGTTTCTTCTGGCAAAACAGTTGCACATTCCACATTTCTTAGAGCCAAAATTCAGTGGAGCCAAAGCCAGTGGCAGGAAATGTGGAGGTCTGAGCTTCAGAAGTGTGTAACGCTGTTGTTTTTTGTTTTTTTTTAGGCGGATTTCCCTGGCCACGCCACGGCAGCTCTTCAAGTCCTCCAATATGACACAGCGCTGGCAGAGACGCGAGATCTCCAACTTCGAGTACCTTATGTTCCTAAATACTATTGCAGGTCAGAGTTTATTACACTCTTCATCAGACGTGGATCCTGAAATGGATCGTGAGGAATTGTTTTCTACGATGTGGCTGTGGTTGAGTGAAATACATGGTGTTTGATTAATGCTGTCATTGTGGCAGAACGGTTAGAATTCATTTCCCTGTGACTGGCAAATGACTTTATAATTAGGGAAACCGACACACTTTGAGCTCCTGCTAGCATCACTGTCTTGCTCTGCTGTTAGTATGTACACCGCTGGCACAGATGTTGGAAACGGTACATTTGGAGGTCCCCTGTCTGACTATTCCAGAATAAAACAAACACTCCAGTTAGCCAGCTGGCTAGCTTTTAGCAGGTGAGCTAAAATGTTTTCCAGGTTCTAATTTGCATAAGACATTTTAAATTTAGTAGTTTACTTTACTTAAGCCTAGTGAATATATTGTTATAACAACATATGAAAAATGGGGTAAAGGGGTAAACCTGCTTTATTCCTTCATGCCTCATTCATAAAATCAAATTAATCTCTCCTGAATTTCGTACTGGTGGTCCATTAAAACATATCATAAAGACTCATTACGAACAAACAATACAACACTATATAATGATTTTGCATTCGTTCCTGATTTAATACAGCCGCTTTCATTGCAAATTATTTCACTCACAGCAACTCGAGTGAAAAGTCGAACCTTTGAAATCCTCACATGCACTTTGAGAGTTTCTCTGTATTCAGTACGTCTTCTTTTTTGCTGTAATGACGGCGTGGACTCGAGCTGGCGTGGACTCCACACGTTTGTGTGAAACTTTCTGATCCGTCTGAGATCGAATCCACCGGAGTGTCGTCACGTGAACACGCGCTTCGACAGGAGAGATTAGACTTGAGGGGAAATCTGAGCTTTTGTATAAAGCGGGTTAACATGGCCAATAAATAGCACGTATTTGCTTACAGTTTAAATCGGGACCTAGAAATCTAGACCAGACCCAGACCTAGTGCGGAATCTTGAATATTAAATATTCACGAAATTGAACATGTACTTTCTTTGTTTTAGATATTTCAAAGTTGGAAAACCTTCGGTTTATTTCCAATTTTAGATGAAAATAAATAAATAAATAAATAAGGGGTACATTCGCCTCACACCTCCAGGGTCGGGGGTTCGATTCCCACCGTGGCCCTGTGTGTGTGGAGTTTGCATGTTCTCCCCGTGCTGCGGGGGTTTCCTCCGGGTACTCCGGTTTCCTCCCCCAGTCCAAAGACATGCATGGTAGGCTGATTGGCGTGTCCAAAGTGTCCGTAGTGTATGAATGGGTGTGTGAGTGTGTGTGTGATCGTGCCCTGCGATGGACTGACACCCTGTCCGGGGTGTACCCCGCCTTGTGCCCCATGCTCCCTGGGATAGACTCCAGGTTCCCTGTGACCCTGAAAAGGATGGATGGATGGATAAATAAATAAGTCTCACATTCGCACTCTGGGCTCAGGCTTTTGGACCTCACTGTACTGTATGTGTATATACTGTATACGTGTGTACATATTTTTTTTTTTCTAAGTGTGTTTTTATTCTATGGCTACGAATAACGTTTCATCTCATTATTTATTTAGGAAGTTGTCAGGTGCAAAGTTTCCCTCCTTTGATTCAGCGATCTGCTGTTTCCGAGAGTTCAGGAGCGGCGCGTTTTTCTTGATAATTAGTCGCACGGGGTGTGAACGTGTGCGTCAGCACAGTCGAGAGGTTCAGTTACGGACTCTCTAATGTGCACCAACTTCCTCGCGCACGCTCTTTTATACACCCTTTTTTTGTTTTGACACTGAAAAGTGTCATCCAGGCTCGCGCTGCATATTCATGCATATTTATATTTAGCTCTCGTGCTGCTCTGATACATTATTGTCAGCTAATTAGATGTAAGGCACGATGGGTACAGGGAGAAAATTCATTAAAAAACTGAAGTGGTAATGACCAGGGCTGACAGAGGTGTCAGTGAAGCCTGGGCATACAGACAGGCCCGAGAGAGGGGGTGTTAATGCAGAGCCTCTCTTCTCCTAATTAAACACCGTTTCACTGTTATTAACATCCTCCGCCCGGGCCTCGGTGCTGTCAGCTCTCTTTTCCTCTCTTCTTCTCGGTTCTGACCCGCTCCACCGTGTACTTGACCCGAGTAATCAAAGCTCGGCTGAAACGCACGGCACACACATTCACCTCGATGAACGAAGGTCACTGGGATTTGGTCAGCATCAGTGCTGGGCTGTCGGCTAAATGCCACCGGAGTTAGTACACACATTAAGTGGTTAAGGTCATTGTGCTGAATAGCAAAATGATGTCTATACAAGCGATATAAGCTATATAACTTCATCTGACGTCACAAAGCAAGCCATGCCATTTAAAATACTTTTTTTTTTTAAGAATCTTTCAACAGTGTATGATTATTAACGATATTTAAAACGATGTTGTGAAAGGAAATGCGCATTGTTTACACCGCAGTACAGTTCGCGAACTGTTTACAAATAACAGGGACACGAATGGACGCTTCTGGTTGGTCAACCCGAAAATGGCTCCATCTCGCACCATAAACGGCCCCCTTGAGGAACCCAATGAACCTCTTCAGAAATGTATCCTATAGAACGCCTTTAAATATCAAGAACCATTAACCATCCAAATAGCCCTGGAGGAGCCCCTTTGTAAAGTAGGATTGTTTCCTGTGTGATAATTTGCGTATAATAAAAGTGATGCCTTGCAGTTTTATGATGCCGTCGAGCCGTGCATTTAACCCTTAATACTGACTGTAAACTATAATCCAGCCTCCTGACTGCCGATGGACTTCTGCGTCTTTTTAATCCAGTTTCTGATTGTAAGGTTCGGAAGTATTATGTAAAATCCAATCTTGCACTCGAACGTTTTCTTCCATCATTTGGAGGACATCTTCAAAATGACAAACTTTCTCACAAACCATTTTTTTTTGACCAGTCTTTAATAACTATTGGCCTCAGTAGTGGGAGATTCAGACTCCTGGCTATTTTATATTTTATCTTCATTCATTTGACATCTAATTAGATCACAGGATGCCGTATTAATCCCTCATGACCTCGAGTTGCATTAACAGCTCAGGATTACTGAAGGATTCCTCAGGAGAAAAGACATGAGGTACGAACTATATATCACAACAGCAGAATATAACAACGGGTGTTAAGGATTTTTAACTACAAACCTCGGTAGTGATTTTATAATTGCCCGTATCTATTACGTCAGTGTGATAATTGGTGCGGAATGTGTGATGCGTGCCTTCTAATTAAGAGCATGATGAATGGGGAATCAATAGGGCTGGATCTGGTAATGAGGCCGGATGCTGTCCTCCTGTTTTGTAATCTGCATGCGTTATGGCAAGAGTAGGGCAAATGAAGCTCGTACACAATCCCACGTCAATCCTGCACTCCCGTGCCGTGCCACGGCTCCAGCTGTGTGGCACGCTGAGGAAGAATGTGGAGCAGAATCAGGCGAGTGTCAGCTGATTTCGTGAACTGTTCACCCTTAGCGCTCATCCAAAACGCCTTCAGGTCTGTGAGACAGTTACACAGAATCACTCCATTTATGTAATTACACTTAAGTGGAATGTCTTTTCTTTCTCTCTGGGAACGTGTTTATATAGGCACGGGTTTGTCTAGCGCTATTATAAAAATACAGCAGGTTCCAATGTAGTAATGCAGTAATGTAATACTAATACTAATATAAACTGTGCATTGAACTGATTCCGCCGGGGGTTGGGGACTCGAATCCAGCCTCCACGTCTTTCTGAGGTTTCCCTTGGGTTCTCCGGTTTCCTCCACCAATCCAAAGACTGCACTGTAGGCTGATTGGCATTTCCAAATTGTCCAGAGTGTATGAATGAATGTGTGCGATTGTGCCCTGCTGTAGGTTGGCACCCCATCAAGGGTATACCTACCCTGTGTTGTGCCCCAAGTTCCCTGGGATAGGCTCCAGGCTCCCCGTGACCCTGTGTAGGATAAGTGGTATGGATAGATGGATGGATGGATGGAGATATGTGAAATTGAAATACATCTGGATATCTTTTTCAATGCATTATTAGATTCAATGCTTTAAACTACTGTATGGCTGTCTATCGCATTTAAATGTTAAAACGTATGCTAATTCATGAGTAACAGATTTTATTCCACAGCGCTGTTGTATTCTCAGTTCTGATTGGTCAGATGTTGATTCATTTTCCATAACAGCAGCTCTGACCAAATCACGTTCGCATGAATGTGCTCGTTTTGAATATGTTATTGTTTCTCTAGTCTGATCATTAGTTTTGTGGACATTCCACATAAACAGATTAAAAAGAGACGTTTATTTAACGTTTACGGAAGGAGTCTCCGGTGTTAGTGCTTTTCGACAGAAACTATACTCAGCAAAAAAAAAAAAAATGAAACACCCCTTTTTCGGGGGAGTGTATTTTAAAGATAATTTAGTCAAAATCGAAATAATCTTTACAGATGTTTATCGGAAAGGGTTTAAAGGATGTTTTTCACGCTTGAACCATCAACAATTATTGCACATGCACGTGTGGAACAGTCCTTAAGACACGAACAGTTTACAGGCGCTAGGCGATTAAGGACACAGTTACAATAAGTTAGGACACTAAAGAGACCTTTCTACTGACTCTGAAAAACACCAGAAGGAAGATGTCTAGGGTTCCCGCTCTCCTGCGTGAACATGCCATAGACCTGCTGCAGGGAGACGTGAGGACTGCAGACGTGTCCAGAGCGATAAACTGTAATGTCTGTAATGTAAGACGTCTGAGACGGTGCTACAGGGAGACAAGAAGGACAGCGGATCGTCCTCGCAGTGGAAAATCACACGTAAACGTGTGTCCGTCCAGACGTGATGGAGAACTTGCAGATGCCTCGGTGGAAGAGTGGAGGAATATCTCACAGCAAGAACTGACCAATCTGGTGCAGTCCATGAGGATGAGATGCACTGTAGTACTTAAAGCAGCTGGAGGAGACACCACATACTGACTGTTACTTTTAATATCGACCCCCCCTCTTTATTCCATTTCTGTTCGTCAGACGTCTGTAAAACTTGTCCAGTTTACGTCTCAGTTACGTTTGAATGTTTTTGTGTTAATACACATATTTACACGTTAAGAAATGTGTGGGAATGAAGTCGGAGTGTTTTAAAAGTTGAACGTGAGAGGACGTTTCTTTTTTTTTGTCGTTGTTGCTGAGTTGAGTTTGCACCTTGTGGTTTCTCGGTGAAGTGACGAGCCTTTTTTTTGTTTTGTTTTTTTTTTGTAATCGTCTTCAGTTGATTGAAGAAAAAGAGCCTGGTGAGGGCACAGCTGTTTTAATCTGATATGATATCATTTATAACAGGAGCTCATTTGCTTTGGCGGAAATTCCACACTAAAGTAAATATAACGATAAATGAAGTATGACGTTATTCTTTGATAAAGGATAAAGATTGATCTGTTGGAATACAACACTTGTGCTTTCAGTTCAATCAATCAAAAAAAACAAAAAAAAACAATCAGTTTTGGGTTGTTAACCGTGGTTCTGCTTTATATCTGGCAACATCGGCGATTATTTTCCTATAACAGCATACTCTCTAGTGTTTTGCTCTGCACGTGAAGAGAAGCTTAAGGGTGAAAAACACTGTTGCAGCAAAAGTCTGGACGAATCATCTCTTTATTAAATCAATACCATAATCTCACATTGACGTTAAAGAAAACATGCGTTTCAGGGTGAAATATTGTTGTTGTTTTGTTTTTTTTACAGGGGAAAAAAAAAAGACTTAATGTTAAAGTCAGACTCATGCGTGACTCAGACAGGCTCCTGTTATTGGCGAACTCCTCGTCCACGGCTCTCCGAACAGCACTTATGTCCGCAGTTAATTCCAACATCTAAGTACTTATGTGCTCAATTTCATTATTAAGTTGACCGTGTGCACTTAACTCATCTCTGAATACGGCCCCCGGGGTGCTACGACTTTAGGTTTTGCTACTCTAACGTCTTTTATTCACAGCGGTGTAGCTAGAAGGCACTGGAAACTTGTTCTTAATTAAACAATGCTCTGGCACGCTCTGTGCAAAGCACTCTTGTGTCTTTCTTTTTTTAAGTCTGCATTTACTTATTTTGGCTGAAGCTTTTATCCAAAAGAACTTTTTTATCAAGCAGTCGAGGGTTCATTTAGTAGTGCTGGGACTGGAACACACAACTTTATGATTAGTAGCTGAAAGCATTATCCACTGAGCCACCACTTCCATAGTATATATCTATCTCTATCTATCTATCTATATATATATATATATATATATATATATATATATATATATATATATAAATATATATATATAAATAATGTGTGTGTGTACATATTTATATGTATGTATATGTGTGTATATATATATATATATATATATATATATATATATATATATATATATATATAATGTGTGTGTGTACATATTTATATGTATGTATATGTGTATATATATATATATATATATATATATATATATATATATATATATATATATATATATATATATATATATATATATAGCTGAAAGCATTATCCACTGAGCCACCACTTCCATAGTATATATGTATATCTATCTATCTATATATATATATATATATATATATATATATATATATATATATATATATATATATATATATATAAACCTTTCATAAAGTCTTCTTTGTCTTCAGCAGCAGGGTTTTTTTTATTGTTTGTTCATAACCTTTTATTTCCATTTCTTTCAAACGTAGAATCGTATATCTGAGATGACTTCCCAGTTTATGATAAGCCGATTCTCCTGGAAGTTGTGAGCGTGTGAGTCCGGCTTTAAGCGGAACTGTCACACCTGATAAAGACTTTTCCTCTCCAGTGAGGAATTAGACAGAATCGAAACTGAGTGTATTTTACAGCTCTGTTTCTGATGCCTGCCTTTGCAGTGGTGGTAGTTTTTGCCGTCTGAAACTCAGACTTCTAGTGGGAAAGTGAGAGCGACCAAGAAAGCAGGCAGAGGAGGAGGAGGAGGAGGAGGAGGAGGAGGAGGTGGAGGGGGGAATGAATGTGTGAGGGAGAGAGAAAGAGAAAGAGAGAGCGAGCTAGATATATAGTGAGAAGAAGGAAACTAAGACCAAGCCACATATGGCATTTCCTGGATATTTCACAGACATGCCTTAGGGTTCTCCAACGTTTCGTCACGTTCCAGTGGTGTACAGCTGCTATGTGACTGAGTGACCACCAGGACTTCCATGAACTTCAAAATAAGAGCTTACTGAGCTTTACCCAGCGTTTCACAGTGATATAGTGGGTAATTAACAAAGGACCAAACAAAGAATTAAGCTCTAGTGTTGTCCGATATGACAAACACGATCGCAATAGAAGACGTTTTCACATCACAGTACGGTTGGAAAGGTGGAGCAGCAGATGTTCTTGCCACCTGTTTCGCATATTCTCCATGTCTGTGGGTTTCCTCCGGGTTTTCTGGCTTCCTCCCACTTCCTAAAAACATGCTAATGGGTGGACTGGCGATGCTAAGGTCTGAATGAGTGAGTGAACACTGTATGTGTGCTCACGGTGCCAGAGTGGTAAAGTGGTTATGCTAGATGAATGAATGTATGTTCACATTATGCAGTATATACTATAATATTGAGCTTCTCTGAGGTGGTAAAATAACCCAAACAAGACCAGATCAGAAAAAAATAAATAAGATAAGATGAGGAAAAACTAGTAATTAAAACGTGAAATGAAACGATTAGTGAATATTTATTCAGTTACTGTTTACTATTTGAATTCGATGGTGTGGTTGTTAATAGAAGTTCTGTAATTGGTGTAAATCTACTGAGCCAGTGATGTCCGCTATAAAAAAAAAAAACGTCTGAACACCCTTATTTTTCAATGATAAAAGGAACCAGACGTTTTAGGCAAGTCATGTTTCACAGTTATTCCTTCATTATTAGTATCACTGTTATAATGAATTAATTTCATCAAAGGTTCATCAGCACGAAGATATTAATAGTGAAAAGATAAATCCAAATGATATTTATGAATATTGTGTAAATGTGGAAGTTTATTCCGCTTGGCTCGAATGACTTTTCACAGGTCTTCCGCTGTTTATTTTGGATTTTTTTTTGCTTTTCTTTTTTATGGCATTTGGCAGACACCTTTATCCAGAGCGACTTACATTTATCTCATTTATACAGTTGAGCAGGTGAGGGTTAAGGGCCTTGCTCAAGAGCCCAGCGGTGGTAGCTTGGCAGTGCTGAGAATCTCTCTGGCTGGATTTTATTTTCATGTTTTAGTGTCCATATTTCTTTCCTTTCTGAATGATAGCTTTCACGGTTGGTAATGGTGTTCCCCTAACACTTATTAAACACTTTATCCCCTTCTCCAGCTCGGTGAAAGGTCAATATTTTCTGTTTTATGTCTTGTGAGAGCTGTTTTCCTGATTCCTGGTTGACTCTTAACTCCGCTACATAGCAAACTACTTGAGAGTTCGAGCTTGTTTTGAACAGGGACACAAACTTTTAAGCTTGCTAATAAATATAACTGCTGTGATAACTGAAAATGACTTACTGTAATGTTTCGTTGCCAAAACACCATTAAATGGACATTTTTCTTCTCCCCCACTCGATCACCTGCCAGTTCCCACCCACCATCCAGCATTCCACTATCATACAACAACTATACAAGGCTAACACGTGCTTCCTCCGAGACACGTGAAGCCAGCCGACTGAATTTTTAAAAGAACATCGCTGCTCAGACATACATGAGCTCACGGATGCCTCCGATTGGCTAGCGTCGGGGTGATTAGCAGGATTAAGACAGCATGCCATCTCTCTTGGAGTCGCAATCATGGATGCTTGTAGCACTCTTGGGATTTAAACTCACAATCTCCAGATCATTGAACAAAAAGCTTCTCTATTGCACCACACAAGAGCATTAAATTCACTTTTTCTGTTTTGTTGATAGATGGTGTTGAGTTACAATCTTAATGGTTCACCCCAGAAACCAATGGGGGGTGTAAACTTTTGCACTCCATTATATATTAAATGTCCACTGACACCTCTTGTGCTCTCTTTGCGCTAGGACGGACGTATAACGACCTGAACCAATATCCCGTCTTCCCCTGGGTTCTCACCAACTACGAGTCCGAAGAGCTGGATCTCACACTACCTGGCAACTTCCGAGATCTGTCTAAGGTACAAATTAAATATATACACTGCTGTGCAAGTAATCGAATAGATCAGCACTTTCTGTAACACGTCATGTGGAGGTGGAGGATCTTTTCTGCCCATTGTACGTGATTAATGGTTTAAAACCGCCATAAATTTTAGCGAGATGGTAGATTTACAGCATTCTCTGGAATGTCTATGGCCTCTCTATGGATCTGAACATTTCTTTTTTCCTTATTTACCTGACATTAACATTCTATTAAGTGTACATGTCGCTTTGTTGGCAACCCACTATTGACTTTCCGTAGATCGTAAAAATGATCTGCGTACCAAAGCACACATTATGCAATTTTAAATCATAACCTAAGTGGCCCTTCAAACAAAGGCAGGCTTGTTTAATTCCAACTCAAACCGCCGTCTATCTTATTGATGACCTCTGCACACCCACTCGGATCGGCCAATAATTCCACCTCTTCCCTGCGTGAGTGTGGCTGGAATCGGAATTTTCCCTCCATTAAACTAATCGCTTAAATAGGCAAGATGGACCAGAGGCAGGTCATATCCGAAG
>NC_071271.1:24407574-24430074 GCF_023375685.1 Ictalurus furcatus
AAGCAGAAGACGCACCAGAGCTCCATGGCTTAATGGCGTGAAAAAATAATCACACATTCCTCAGTTTTTGCACTTATATTTATTTGCTGTTTGATCTCCTAGGTAATGATAGTGATACTAGAAAAAGCAAACTAAACCTTTTTGGAAAAAAAAAAATCCTGTGTTTTGTTAAACAGTCTCGACACCAGTCATAGGTCTGGCCGTTTAGCAACAGGGCTTCTGTACCTCATCAAAATTTGCCCAAACTACTCATGAAACCCTTTCCGAAGATGTATTTCATGTAGCCACCTGAAACCCAGAATCATTTTTAATCCATATTCAGTCATGAAGTCATTTAGTCTGTTTAGATCCAAGTAGAGTCTGGATGTGTTGCTTTCACATGCTCTATTGCTTTTATGATCGATTGACAACTTTACTGTCCGTTTCCGGATAAATAACTACACCGAAAACACAGACCACGTACATACAATCGCGCACATGGAGACATAATTCAGTCCTCTGAACGTATAACAAGAGACGTAGAACATGGACGAAGAAAATAAACCCATAAAGGAGCTCTCTCTTTATATCTCGCGCTATAAAGTGCAGTAAGGAAGCATTACGCATTTGTTAAAGGGGACGTCACGAAATGCTTTTAAAGGGATGAGTTGCTAAACGTTAGATGAGAGAGGATAGTTTCCTGCATCAGGTTGGGCGGCTGTGGCTAGATGGTAGGCTAGGCTGGCTAGGCTCAGGTGGTAGAGCGGGTTGTCCACTAATCGTAGGGTCGGAGGTTCGATTCCCGGCCCACGTGACTCCACATACCGAAGTGTCCTTGGGTAAGACACTGAACCCCAAGTTGCTCCCGATGGCAAGTTAGCGCCTTGCGTGGCAGCTCTGCTACCATTGGTGTGTGAGTGTGTGTGTGTGAATGGGTGAATGAGAACCAGTGTAAAGCGCTTTGGAACTGCTAAGGTTAAAAAAGCGCTATATAAGTGCAGACCATAATATATAATACATATATTCCATGGTTGAAATCTGGGGTCATTTTGTCCCAAATAGAACCTTAATTTTAAACTATAGGACGATTAGGTATTTATAAATATAAACACACATTTATCGGTTTCCCCCATACATGTCACTTTCCGATCGGTTCCAACATTGCGTGTATTCTGGACAGGACAGTAATAAACGCTGATGTTGCGTTATGCAAATACTTGCCATGGGAATGCTAACTCATCCAAAAACTCCATGCCAAGCGGCTCGGCGTGAACCACTGTAACTCGCCCAGCAGGAAACAGCTGCCAGTCACGGAGCTGAGAACGTCCCCGAGGGCCTGCGTGACGAGCAGCTTCGTGCCACTGAAACATCCTGCCACTGAAGCGTACCTTAATTCAACCTCCTACCACACCCACAACACATACCTGCAACCATCCTGTTTAGGAGAGTGACTCAGAACCCAGGTCCGGTCGTTTCTGGGCTCCAGGCGAAGGCTTGCTCATTTCTGCATGACAGCGGCGTTCAGGTGCTAGATGGATTTATTGGAATCTAATGATTATTTCCTTTTTTGACAGACGGGCAACTGATGGAAAAGAGAAAACGCTCGGCTCGCAGCTGTTAATTAGCGCAAGCTAATGCTCGCCAATCAGACGATCGGGTTTCGGCGCCGCCTTTTCAGCCCGTGTTATTCGACTTCCTTTGTGCGGTTTTGACAGGAAATTAGATGGCTTGTCTGCGTTTGAACTTTTCACGAAGGCGTGAATAGGAAAGTGGAGGAGAGACAGCAGACATAATTATCTCAGTTGTACAAGTCTGCTAGCGGGGAAATTTCATTATTACAGGCTTATTTGCTGCCAGAACTATTACAACAAAATTCAGACTTTCTTAAATAGCGCTGCATTTAATATAGTTTATTAAAGTTAAAGTTTCCTCAAGCCTTCCCATTTGCTTTATTTATTTATTTATTTTTTCTAAGAAATCACCCCAAAGTGGAGTATATATTTTCGGGGGTTTCCTCCGGGTGCTCCGGTTTCCTCCCCCAGTCCAACGACATGCATTGTAGGCTGATTGCCATTTCCAGATTGTCTGTAGTGTGTGAATGAGTGTGTGCTTGTGCCCTGCGATGGGTTGGCACCCTGTCCATGGTGTGCATAGAGTTTCCATGTCCCCCCCCCCACCCCCCCGCCCCCCGTGCTCCGGAGGTTTCCTTCTGGTACTCGGATTTCCTCCCCCAGTCCATACACATACGTTGGCACCCCATCCAGGGTGTCCCCCACCTTGTGCTCCGAGTCCCCTGGGATCGGCTCCAGGCTCCCAACAACCCTGTGTAGGATAAGCGGTACAGAAAATGGATGGATTTGTGGCTGCACTACTGTCAGAGCTGCGGTTGCCGAAAATGAATCAACATCTTCTAACCAATTGGAATGAAGAATTTACCAGTGCTGTGGTAGAATTCTCTTTCATGACCACCTCCATGCTTGTTCCCATCTAGATTAGTAATAACCCAACATACACACAGACACAAATGCATACCATTCTTTCCTCATGTCCGATGTCTGAGAGAAGCGTTTGCTTTGTTTTGACTTGCAGGATCTTGATTAGATCAGACCGAAGCTGTACGTTGCTCTCGCTGGCTGACGAGGCCAGAGAAAACAAGTGCTGCTTTCCCTGACAGACGCTGCCATCGTGCTGAGCCCTAATGTAATTTCCTCTGAAATATGAAATGCTGGATGCTTGTCTCCAGGGAAAAGCAGAGCAGATATTACAGACTAAATGCACTATCCTGTGCTCTAATCTCCAAACCGCTCTGCTTAAATCTGGAGGCTCAGCAACAGACGCTGATTGGGTTTGAAGATAGCAGTCCATTTTTACAGTAATGAGGTACACGAGGTACACGATTAGTCACAAAGTAAGAGAGTTTGGCTTGATTTTTGCTGAGTGGTGTCTCAGTACATTTCAGTAGCTGCCTGTTTCAAAAACTACTCGAGGTAGCATGAGTCTGTGAGGGATAGATTTGACAAAATAGGAACCTAGCTAATAAGTTTCGGGTTAGCACGGTGGTTTTTCCAGAGAATTTGGGAACATTTCCAGGCTTTCTGCTTGTTCTGTGAGCTTTTTTATGTAATAACTGCTGCAAAAACATTGGGTCTTATTCATTAATCTTTGAATAAAGTTGTTTGTCAGTGTTTATGTAAGGCAAACCAAACGAAAAACGTTTGCCGGATTTACAAAAGGTTCGTAGATGCTGATTTTTTTTTTTCCCCGTATTCGTGTGTGTAAGTTGATCATCGTCCGTACATTCCTGGCCATGTGCATGCTACAGCTGATTTGCTTTTGCTGACGCACACAAGCCTCCATAAAAAGGCCATGTTTACAGAGCGGAAAGCGCACAATGGCTACTGAACAGCCGCAGGAAGAAGGATTTCTCTGAGGCGGAAGCTGAAGTACTTTTAACTCGTGGACACGAGAATAAAAAATATTCTTTTGCAGCGTATACAGCGAAAATCACAGCACCTGAAAAGACCAAAATATGGCGAGAAATAATGAAGGTGAATTCTGTGTTGTCCATCCAGCACAGTATAAGTGAGCTCAAAAAACTATTACTGCTAATCAACAGAGGTTCTCAGAGGCTAAACCATCATAAACCTTTTTTTTATTTTTTATTTTTTCATTTTTATTTTTAATTGACCACATGCTATGACAATCAGAGCCAATTTTATAAGCCAGCATTCATCCTCCCCAATTTTTATTTTTTTTTTAAATAATAATAAATAAATAAATAATCATACAGGTCTCTAAATATCTGTTGCCTCCTAAGGGCATCATATGATAACTCTTCCAGTAATATCAATTGTCCTGTTTGCACCGCCTCGGCTCACGGCTACCGTCTGCACGGAATAGCACGTCCTCCTTTATACTGTAAATACCTACTGTATGTGACTCATGAGCAGATAACATCAAACGAGACAAAATTTAGTATACTTGCTCATCTATTTATTAAGGAAAACGATCCAATGTTACACATCGGTGAGTGGCAAAAGTATGTGAACCCTCTAGGATTAGCAGTTAATCTGAAGGTGAAATTATGTCTGAAATAAGATCAATTTTATTTATGTGTTTATTCTCGTCTCTCCCTCTCTAGCTAGGTTTTTCTTTTCTGAAACGAACAGACTGAAAGAAAATGAATTCATGGATCAGTGTATTTAAATTAAATGCAGAATTTTCACTTAAAATATGTGATATATATATATAATGTCCATGTTACTACAATATATTAAGTGCGTATTTGTACATATTTCGAACAGTATAAAATGTACTTAAAACACTAGATTGGTTTTAATGACGCAATAGAATAATTATCTTAAATTGGCTAGTATGTTAATGAGCTAGTGGCTAGCTAGTACCTTGTTCGGGTCGCTGGCTTTCTCAGTTTGTTTCATTCTTTTTACTCATTTTTGGTGTGTAAGCGTTGTGTGGCAAATAGACACTCTGCTCCTAAGTCATACAACGATTGAAAAAATATTTCAGTAAAAACTGTTTGACTCATGCTTTGCTTTTTCAAGCTGGTTTGCATCCCACCAGACAAAAAAAAAATAAAAAATCCTTATGTATCGTTAACATCTCAATAAAATTTGCGAGCTGGGATTTTTATTTATGTAATGGTTTTATGAGACATCAGGTCAAGCACTTTTCCCCGAGATGGAGAATTTGAGGGATTAAGAAATACTCAGACATTCTTTACAAGCCTTTAAATCTCAAAGCCGCTGCACTGCAAATGGATTTTTAATTGTCTGATAATGAGGTTACTGAGATTGTATTATCACGCTATGGCTAATGTATCGTTAGCATTCGAATAGGTCTGGCCTAATGAGGTCAGCGGGGATGAGAGATAAATGATAATAGGTTTGTTGTCAAACAGCCTGTTTTGGATATTAAGGTAGGAAGTACAGCTCAGTTTGTTACTGATTTTCAATAAAGAACGTCTTTTAGTGTTCCCAAGCTGTTTATGGTCAAGTGTAGCTCATATAAAGAGGAGCTACAGGGCAGGAATGAAAATAATAAAGGATGCAGTTAGTATGCAAATTAGGCCAAATTAACTTTAGCTCTGAATAAGCAATGTAATTTATTCAGCCTCTCCTAAATTCAATACTTTACTATAATTTCAATCAAAATGGTTAGCTTTTTAGCTGTCAGAATACTGTAAAAATAATAATTAATTAATTAATTAATTAATTAATTAACACAGCTCCCTTTATTTCATCATCATTGTCTCCATAATTTTCAATAGCACTTTATATTGCAATACAGTAACTACCTATTATACCACAGCACTGTTGAATTCTTAAATATGATTGGTCAGAAGACGCTGACTTTTCTAGAACAGCAGCTCCGAGAGTAGTTCTGACTAGAGACAAAAACAAAGGCATCAGGTGTTACTTGTAAAGATGCAAATATCCGTCACGTTCACCATGCGTACGTGCGGGCACACACCTTGCTATGAGAGCATGATTTTTCACGTATCTTATGAATATATGGAGGATTAAACGCAACCTCTGCTAGCTGGCAAATCAGAGGCAAAACATCTGTGTCCATTTAGTTTCCAAGTTGAACTGTAACGTTTAGCAATTTCATGCGCGGTGATGCTAAACAGACCGATGAAACGCTGTTTCTTTTTAAATCGTTCTGCTGTCGTCGTGATCGTCGCCGTGATCTGCGTCTCAAATCAAAAAGCCATCACCGTGCGTTCAAAAGCATTTAGTAATCTAGAAAATCCTGAAGACTGGTCCTTAAAACAGTTAAAAATTCAAACGCTAACTCTAAGAGGAAAACCATTAGAAATAGTATAGAATAGTACCGTGTTTGTGTTGGTATTGAACCACATGGACGCGCCAAACGACTGCAGGTTACACCGCAGGATATACTGCAGGACGGACGCGGCAGCCATCTTGTATACGCGCACACGTAGTTAACAGCAAGTTCGCTAATAATTCTTCCTTTAGTACTGCATTATTAGCGGCTCAATTCTGAATTAATTATTGCATTGAAGTTCAAACCTGCTTCCACGAATATTTCTCTACAATCCAATATGCAAATGATGAACCCGAAATGACCACGTACTTCCCTGAGAAATACTATGTATGTACCGTGCTGTAAAATAAAGCGCTCGCTAATTTTCTCTCTTTCTCTTTCATCTGGGCAAAGTTGTGTTTTTTCATGAAGCAGCTGGTACAGTGCGTTTCCTCTTGATAGCTGAGCGACCAGGCTTCTGGAAAATTCCGCTTTCTTCTTCCAGGTGCATTCCCCGGAGGATCTAGATCCAAACGCTTACACGCACCGAGTCCCTCTGCTGTCTCTGATAAGTGCACTGAGCACGTCATTGTACATTGAAAGGAAAGTGATAAAATGTGTTTCTCTAAGAGTCCTCCATACTTTTGGTTGCTGGTTGAATCCCCCATACTTTTGGTTGGTTGGAGGCATGTTCTCTGATCTTCCGATGAAACGCTAAAGTATACTGTTATAGATTCAAAATGTGACTTTTCTGTCTTTACTAGCAAAGTAGCGCCAAGATCAGCCAAGATATGCATGCTCTTTGAAGTCTGATTCTTTAGTTTTATGCTGAAGGAAGCTGCAACGCTATTTTTGCTGACAAGTAAAGAAAGCTTATCTCAGTATAAACAGTATAGCAGCCATTTTAAAGCGGAATATCTTTCTTCTTGAGTGTACAGTTTGGTATCAAAGCAAGTATAAGGCCCGGGTAGGAGGTGTGGTGCAAAGTTAGATGCTGTTTGGATCAACTCCCATTTCATTTGCAAGTAAATGATGTTACTGAGCCAAACAAAGTCATTTCAGAGCGTATTATGTTTCAGATATGTAGTTCCCATGATGCCAAACTAATAACTAGGACTATTTATTTTAATAGGAGGGGTTACATAGACTAGTCCGATTACATATTCAGTAGTCACTGCTGTGCCGAGCTGTGGACTAGTCAGGAAAGTAGGAAAAACGGCAAGGCAGTGATATGATAATAGCAGATGGCAGCTGAATGTATTTTGATAGTCCGAAAGTGTTTCAGACGGTATGAAGCCAGTTCTATAGTCAACTGTATAAGACTATGCTGGGAAAAGTCTTTTTTTTTCTTTTCTTTTTTCTTCTTCCCATTTTACTCTCGTGGAAGGTCTATCACTTTGATATCACTTTGTATAAAGTGCATAGGGGACTGTCTTCCTGCTCCCGAAGACTTCCGACTAATCCCGCCTACTCCCACGGGTCATTTTGCTGTTCTTTAAAGCATGAAATTCTTGCACTGTGGCACAGTAAATTCCCGCATAAGCAACACTATCAACATCAGGTAGTTTACAGATAGAGGACCGGAAAATAGAATAGAACATAGAATCCTCCGTCCAAGGAAGGCCGGGCATTTAGCTGTAACGAGAGCTCGGCTGATGGACATGAGCTTCCATGCTGCGTGCTCTCCGTTTCAGAATCAACGATTTCAGCTCTGCTACAGCTCGGGTAAGGAAGTTAAGGAACTTGTTATTTATCAGGATTAGCCACGTTAATAAAATAATAACAATTAAAAAAAAAAAAAAAAAACAGTGATTAGTGATTTAATCAGTTTTTGCTTGGGAAAATGACCAGTGTACTATTTCGTTGAACTACTTACTGGTTAACTAGTAGAACGTTATAGTGGTTCATCCCGTATGATGTATAGCAACTTTTCCCTCACAGCTCAGTACAAATCTAAAGAGTTCAGTCACCAAACATATCTTGGCCGACCTGATGTTTTCCGGATAAGTGGAAAATTGTGCAAATGACATTTTTTGGCCGAACTATTCCTTTAAAGAGATCGCTCCAATGTACCCTCGCTTCACTTCCACTGGAAAACATGTTTAACCTCTTTGCTCCACATGGTCTTAACTTCTCCAACAGCTTAGCTGAACTTGGCATGCACTCTCTTTCATGCCAAACAATATTTTCTCAGTTAAGTGGATCTTACATTTCCAATGATCTGGACTCATCTTGCGCTTTTGACTGGTTCCACCATGCAACTTTTTACAGAGTGCGAGACTTCCTGTGGCTGCCTGCCCTATCAGGCTTGGTTCTGGCCATCACATGGCAGCTCATTATCAGCCCATTAATCTGAGCAGATCTCCATAAACTCCTCTATCGTCCAGGCCAGTTGTGCGAACTCTAGTGAGGATGATCATTAAAAAGGGAGGAAAAGAGTGGGAGAGAGGACAGAAAGGGGAGGATGTGAAGGTGGGAGTCACAGAAACATGTGGAAACTTGTTCCATATTAAAGCGTGTTTCTTTTCTCCATCGTGTTACCATTTGGTGTCTCCGAATTTCTTCCCTCTGGCATTCACGTCCTTTTTTTAATCATTCCACTGGTGATGTCACTCGCTCCGAGAGTTTTCTTACAGCTTCCATTAGGTTTCTGGCCACTTATTGTCTCGCAGTGGCTTATCCTCCATGCTAATTCATGAACATAGCAGCTACACGCCGCTACTTCGCAGAGCCGGAGGAACTATCGATCGTCCCTCAGGACTTGCTTCCTCACGCTCCCTGACATTGAGTATATTAATATTGACTGCCCACGTTCCAGCTGTAGCTAGCGTAGGTGACTGAAAAGCCTTGGGAACCAATTTGTCCTGCTCTAAAGGATTTTTTAATGGAGTATTCACAAGGGCTATACTGTATAACTCTGGAGGAAGTAAATTGAATAGCTGCATTGTGGCAGCTCCTGGTTAAGCATGGTTTCTAAACGATGCCTTACTTTACTTTTGCAGTAAAGGAAAAAGTCAACTCCAAAACTTCCGTGTAAAACCCTTAACAGAGGATTTCCTTATCAGAGAATGTTCCTAAAAGAACTCCTTTAAGAATTCTTAATTATATTCACCTGTATTAGAGAATGTTCCTAGAGGAACTCCTTTAGGAACTCTTAATTATCCAACAAGCCCTTGAGGAACATTTCTTTCCTAATGATGTACAATATAAACAGAGCTTTACTTCTCGGCACATATCACACCATATTAAAAATGCCAAGATCCTGCCTGCCAAAATGAGCTCGACTATGAACGGACGTCGGTGTTTAAAGGAAGGTTATAGGCGTGCATTCATTCGAAAGTAATTTTTTTGTCAGCTTCGATCATCCTGTCACCCACGATGTGGTCTTAAGGTCGGCGTCCGGCCCGTGAGTTGATTTTATCGACCTCAAATATTTTAAATGAACCATGATTTCATTTATTATACTCGGTTATCCAAAGTGATGCAAAGCTCAGCATTTGAATATTAAGCAACTCGCTCATGGGTTCAGTAGCAGCTTTTTGGAGGTGCTTGGGGTTTTTTTTTTTTCTTCCTGGAACGAACACAGAACCATTAAGCTCTTTGGATTCTTTGGCTAGTTCAAGGTTTTTTCCCCTACTAAAGCAGATGAACTGGTAACCCACCCTCCATTTTAAAGTTCCACATACCGTAGAACCTTCCGACAGAGAAGGGAAAACCGGAGAACCCTTAAGGGTTGTAGATTTCGATTTTTATGGGAAAATATTTAACTTTAAAATCCTAGTTTTTCAAGTTCTTCAGGTGTGTCATTATTAAAGCTTCTACAGTATATAAAACCCTTAACAGAGTATTTCCCTATCAGAAGATGTTCCTAGAGGATCTCCTTTAGGAGCTCGTAATTATCCAACAAATCCTTACGAACCATTTGTTTTCTAATTGTGTACAGTATTCCCAATACTCTTTTTTTTTTTTCTTCTTCCAATTTTTTTCTCCCTATAGTCTTCTACTGCCATGTTGAAAACTGCAACGTCAATTTTGGAAAATAATCTAGTTGATATTTTATACAATAAAGCAGCTCTTTTATCTGATATTGCTTTTCTCATATAAACCTGCAGCTTATATAATTAAAAAAAAATGTATAAAAACGGACAAATATCATTAATGCAATATACAAGTTTTTGACAAAAAAACAAACAAACAAACAAACAAAAAAACACAAACCCAAACAGTTCATTGAGGGGTTTCTGGGAACCTTTAGTGGTTCCAGTTTCTAAACAGGTCTGAAAGTAAAACTGTCTGTTGAAGCACTCTGCATAGGTTGCACCAGAGGGATAAATCTATGAATTAATCTATATTTGATTTAACCATAATTAAATGGGGTTGAAAAAATTGCTTTTTTCTATATAAATAAAGAGTGAGAGCGAGAGAAGAAGAAGAAGAAGAAGAAGGTGATGCTATTATAAGTTCTTGAAAAACAATAACAACATCAGTAGGTTTTTGCTGCTAAGCTGCAATTTCTACTGGTCGAAAAAAAAAAAAAAGTTAACTAACTAATACCCAGGGATCTATAAACAGGAGGGAGGGAAAAAAAGCAAACAACTAACATCCAACTCTCTTCTGGAGGGAGATGGGGATGTGTTTCTTTAAATGTTGAGCTTGAAAATAGCTATCGTCGGCTAACGTCCACCAAAATCACGAGTAAACATTAAATACCAAGTCGGATGTTTGTTCTGTTGTCTGTGCAGTCTAACGCTGGTCATGTCCTACTTGTAAACGTCTTAATTGGCTCAGTTGGTTTAATATACGAGTGTTTTACAGCAACTTTTCCGAATCCCAGCAATGAGCCAAACGCAGTGAATAAACCTGGCTGTTATCATGATCAATTTTGGACGACTGTTTAATTAGGCTTGTCTGTAGAGCCAAAATCAGGTCAAATTAAGCAAACTGATATATGAGCCTGGACTGTAGAAGCTAGGCGAAGGAGAAACCTCATGACATTTAAAGCTATTGGCTTTCATATCAGGCTGAAGGTTAAGAGACCGCGGGTCATTACGTTGATAATAAAAACCATTTCACGTCCAAGAAATACACATCACTGTGCGTTTTTATGCTAAAATACAGAGCTGGATTCTATTCGGTGGTTGCGTTTCTCACCGCTTGTGTCCGCTGCAAACTGTTTACGTTGTGTGCAGACAGGTTTATCACCATCTGTGTCCTTACCCAGCTCAGCTGAATACATGCCAGTGTGGATGTTTACTCTGGACATTGTGCAGGAGTATGTGAAGGGGCTTAACTGCAGAGGAAGACCAGCGCCGGTGTACGTGGCGTAAATCGGGTCAGACGAGGTTAAGACAGGCCAGATTACCTGCAACCTTCAACAGGAGCCTCTTAGATTGCTACAAACACACTCGGATGTATGTGTGTGTGTGTACGAGTGCATATTGTTTCTGGCACGGACCATGTTTAAAGCGTACGTCCAAATCTTAGGTTTGTGTGGCGTACACAAACCATATCCGCAGATAATATTTGAGGGTTGAGGACGGAGAGTGTAATAGGGTGTGACAGACAGAGCACAGCGCTGAATCCAGAACAGCAGCTAATGGAGCTCTGCAAAGTCTCGCCCATCAAACATTCAGGACTATACTGCTCGTACACACACACACACACACACACACGCGCACACACACATTTCTCATGCACTGTATCCACCCTCGGCACAGCATTATAGAGGATGAAGCGTTCGCATCAGATGTTTTTATGAGATGGTTTGCAGTCTGTTCTATGAACAGAGAGTGTGCACGCTAAACAAATACATGCTTTTATCAGTGTAAGAGCTCAGATATAACATTTTGTTTGGGTTAAATGTCAAAACTGAGGTTTTAAAGGTCAAACCTGGAGCAGGAGGGATGTTTGCTCCCAGTGCACTTCTCTGGAGAATATTTTATCCAGAAAACAAACAAACAAACAAATACATAAATAGACCCTATTATTATTATTATTATTATTATTATTATTATTAGTAGTAGTAGTAGTAGAAAAGGAGAATGTGATGTGATGTCATCTTATAACATGTTCATAAACCATTAATAGATGATGTTCACATGTTTTTATTATTAATAATATTAATAATTACGTGAAGTATTAAATAAATCATTCATGATTAATTCATTGAATATTAAAACCTTTTTGGGTAAGAGAGTTATGCATCTGAAGTGCTTTAAACAAGGCTGCGTGGTCCATTATATCATGAACAATGCTCAAAAGTATTGTTTTGAAAATACCTTCACATTGCAAATGGTTAGTCCATGGCATCTAAGGATGCTTATTCATTCTAATAAAGGTTTTATGGGTAGTGATGTAAACCAATCAAGCTATACACATGGTTATGAATCTGAAGGAACGGTAATAAAGGTGTTTCTGTATGGGTTACTGACTACTAATATAATCTATAATACATGATTTTTTTTTCCCAATAGTGTGTAAATGAGCAGTAGTCAGGTTTAAAGCATGAATAGATCTAGTTCACATTGTGTAACAATGTGGTTTTTATCAAATGTTACTATTGATAAATATAATGATAAGCAGTTTATATCCTGCGACTGTGCAACCAGCCCGGATATATCATTCTTATAAGTACGTTAATAAAAGTACGTGGCATTGTGATGTAAGTAATATTATGACTTTTTTTTTTTCAGCCAATAGGAGCACTGAACCCAAAGCGTGCCGTGTTTTATGCCGAGCGCTATGAAGTGTGGGATGACGAGGCTCCATCCTGCCACTACTCCACCCACTACTCATCGGCAGCCGCCACCCTTCACTGGCTCATCCGAATAGTAAGCCCTGCTTCATCTACCCCTCCTACTACTACTACTACACTATATATCCAGAAATATGTGGACACCTGACCATCACACCTATATGAGCTTGTTGGGCATCCCATTCCACTCCAAGATTTGTGAGAATTTGTGTCCATTCATTCAAAAGAGCATTTGTGAGGTCAGGCTCTGATGTTGGATGAGAAGGCCTGGCATCCGATGACAGTGCCATGCTTAAATTCGCTGAGTGCTTCAGTAGGACCCATTACAGCCTATGGAGGTTGCATGGCTCGTTGCTTGATTTTATGCACCCGGATGTGGCCGAAACACCTGAATCCCATCATAAGGAGGGTCGTCCACGTACTTTTGGCAAATAGTGTACTATTACTACTACAACTAATAATAATAATGATAATCTTCTCTTTATGCTAGAATTAATGGAGATTCTTCTGGGCATTAAAAAGCACAACATGGTGTCCTACAAAGGGCCTACTTTTGTTCTCCTCTTGGACATAATTCCCAAATATAATATTGTTGGGTTTTTTTTTGCATCTAAACAAATGTATATCATTTACGTATATTGGTGTCAGTTGTAGGGATTAGCATAATTTTGTTTAAACCCAGGAAACACATGCTGGAGTGTATAATCTGTTCAGTCCCATAACTGGAGTTCATTTTCACCCGTTTGATCTTGCCAGTGTATGTGATCTCATAGAAGACAACTTTGCTTTGGAACTTTGATCATGGAAAGCCACCAATCACGAACGTTCGGCGAAGAATTCCAGCATCGTTGCGTTTGTAAAACGATCACAATATGCCGTTTGTTTAAGCATCATCTGTTTCGCCTGCAACATTTTTAATACGCCAGGCCAAACCCGAGACTTTTGAACGAGAATGGCTTTGATAGTCGATCGCACCGCATGTCAGCCGCCTCACACACAACAGAGCGTAAGTCAAACTCAACATCTCAGTCGGGCCAGTTTTGGGTTCTGCTCGAGAAGGCCGGGCTTTCACAGCCCACTAAACTAGCATATGTGTGAGCGCTAATGATTTACAGGCTGCTGCGTGTTAGCTTCATGGCTATCAGACAGTGCGGAAAGTCCTGAGAAACACATGCCAATCACGGCTTCTCTCTCTTGTCCTCATTTGACCTGGAAGAGGGGGATGTGTATAACAAGAATGCTTGCTGTTTTCGTTCAATTGTCTTGGTACTTGGTACTATTAGAGTGATTCTACAACTGCACTGCCTTTAAATATTTTTTTTTTAAAAAGTGTTAACCCCCCCCTCAGGAAACAATTTAAATTTTTGCAAGGTTGCTTTGCTGATACTGTCTGCATTTTGCTCTTGAAGTGGGTAACAGTGCTGAAAGTAACAGGGTTGCATAGAATTAGCATTGCTAGCGTAGACACAACATGCTGTTAACTCGCAGCCATGCTAACGGTATGAGAACATTAAGGACATTTGAATGATTTCTAATGATTTAGCCATTTTTTCCTGCCAATTCCTAGCTCCCAGCTAACTCTCCACTATCACACAACAGCTACTGACCTGGGCTAGCGAAGCCGGCAAAACACTTCTTCTCGAATCGCTGCTCGCGCTACATTACAAGGCAGCGCAATACCGTCGGAAAGAAGGTCAAAGTCCGCTTTATTGTCGTTTTTAGCACGTCGCATGGAAACGGGTAAAAATGAACGACAGTTCCTTCAGGAAACTAGCATGTAGCAGAGATTGAGAAGGACTAAATGACAACAGCAAATACGGACAATAAATACAGACATCAATACCACAAGGTAGGCCTACACAGAATCACAAGTCAGTTAAATTAAACAAGTCAGATAAAAAGGGAATATTTCTTATTTATTTAGTTCCTGCACATAGTGATGTAATAATAATAATACAGGTAGAGGGATACTACTGGTTAGACTTAGATTGGTAGGTCAGTCCCAGGCCATGATCGTGTTAAAGTGACCATAGTGCAGTTGGGGTTATGATCACAGTGCTTGGGTGGTGGGTGGGGGATGTGGAGGGGCGTGTCTGCCCTCACATACATGAGCTCACAGACAGCCATGATTGGCTAGTGTCACTGTGGTTGATAACATCCCTCCCACCCAGAGAGCACGGCCAGGTCTGCTTCCTAGATTTCAACTCACGATCTACTGACGTCAGGGTGGACACTTTTCTCCAGTCATTTGCTCAGTGATTTACTTTTAGACTACAATTTTAGTTTCATGATCCTCAGGAAATTTGGATGTGTTGAACTGATGTTCCAGATATTTCATATGGGAGGGCTTGTTCACGTTGACAGAACTGAGTGAACTAAAATGTATTCATCATAACTGATAATTGATGACTCATGGAAAAGGATGCTTCATTGCTCTCTCTCTCTCTCTCCCTCTCTCCACACATATATATATATATATATATATATATATATATATATATATATATATATATGGAGATGTGAAGAACATTTACCTGTGTTTAAAATGTCTTAACATGTTTTAAATGTTTAAATTGATCTTTATTTTACCTACAGATTTGTAAATGTAACATTAGTGGGACAAAATGGCACCCCAATCATGGAATGACTCTCTCTCTCTCTCTCTCTCTCTCTCTCTCTCTCTCTCTATATATATATATAGAGAGAGAGAGAGAGAGAGAGAGAGAGAGAGAGAGATACATATAATTTTATCATGTTCAATATGTTAATTTAATTTGTATTTTGTACCTGTTAAAATAAAAACACTTCCTGGTTGTTACATCAGATTTGTTTTTATTATTGTACTATAGGACAGACACTTGCGGTCGACATTAAACTATCAATACAAAGCCAACCAAATAAGCTTACAATTCCTCGCTGAAATATGTTCGCAATTAAAAAAGCTGCGCACGCTTAATTTCATAGATATTACGAATGAAATGGCTGTAATTGGCTGTGCCAGTAGAATGTATAGAGTTGATGATGATGATTTGGAGAAAGTGTACTGTGACAGCTGTTAAGCTCGGCTTGAATGAAAATGCAGACGCCATCATCTCTCCCCCGGCTGCCTCCTCCTCCCTCGCCGTGTCACTCCAGCTCCGGCTGATGATGGCGAATATGAGCCAATTAGAGGCAGAGCTCTGCTCCTCAACAGGCCACATTCAGTAATTAATTCTGCCTCAGGCACCGTGGGTATAAATGAGAGGAGAAAGGGAGAAGAAGAAAAAACCCTCCACTAACTCTCCATAATCTGACAGATATGTCCTCCACATTGAGATGTTTATGCAAACGGAACATTTCCTCGAGCTTCCTGGAGCGCTCAATCATGCGATTGCGTCAAATTACCATAGAAATGAATTTGGATTTCACTTTGCCAGTGTTTATGTAGCGGAATGATATTAGTTCCTTTGAAAAATGCAGATTTGTCGAAGCAAGTGCTTAATTATCAGCCAAGCTCGGCAGGAGACGGATCACGTGGCGATCCCGTGTAATGCGATGCGGCCGTTACTCCACAGCCTGGCTCCTGCTGCAGAACGTTGTGGTTTTCGCGTCGGGAATAAACATTTCTTGCTAATGAAAGGTGTTAACAGAAATGTGTGACAAGTTCTTTGTGTTGTATTTTTAAATCCAGGAACCCTTTACGACCTTCTTTCTCAGCACCAATGGCAACAAGTTCCATCACCCTAACCGTACTTTCTCTGGGATCACGCGGTCGTGGAGGCACTGCCAGCGTGACACCTCAGATGTGAAGGTGAGACAGAGCACTCGAGCATAACGCACTGATCATACAAACCAGTTGGAAGACTATAACCTCTAAGAATTGCTGGTAGATCCAGACTCCAGTATGTACCTTTTAGTATTTCAGTATGTCGAGAAACTTACCAGCATCAGACACCGCATCGTGGCGCCCAACATGCGGAACACCACAGTGAGCACTGCATGTGCATGTGTTCTTTTTTTTTTTTTTTTTTTTTTAAACATGCTTTAATTCGATCCCTTGTCCTGTCTCCACCCCTTTTCTGTCATTGGTTTGTTATCTGATTCTCTTCATCTGTTTTGCGTTTAGATCTCGATGAATCTGTCTATTTATACTCGTTTCAGCTTTTTTTTTTTTTTTTTTTTTTTTTTTTTTTTAGTGTTACGTTTACAGATTAAGCTTGTTTGCTTGTTCCTTCCTGTTCTCTGACCTCTACAACTATAACACATCAGCGGCAGCTGAAATACAAACGAGATGGATTACGACCGCGATCGCTGATTTCGCAAAATGCTTTCGGAGAAACGAGAAGTAAATAAACCGAGCGAACGTCGTCCAATCAAAGCACAAATTACATGAAGGCACAAATGACCGAACCATACGTTTTGTGTGGTTTGAATTAAAGCGCTGGCTAACAGTACGTGCAGCTTTTCTCTTTAAAATGCTAATCAGAAGAGAAAGTGCATGATTTTGGACCAAAAAAAAAAAAAAAAAGCAACCTCCGAGTGTGTTCCTTCTTGTGCATGTAATAGTTGTATGCCTGTCATGAGACCTAATGCTGAAAGGCTCAATAAGGTAATATTATTTATTTACTTACTTATGCATTTATTTAATGACCTGTTTATTTACTAATTTGTGTATATTTTTTTGCTCTCCCTTTTAATATTGTGACACGAAACATGTCTTGGCTGATCGACTCTATTCATCGTGAGTGTGAACATTGCGTAAATTCCTTTCCCAATGAACTATGAGCTAAAAGTTCTCCTTTTGTATTTAAATATCTCCTAAACGCACCTCATAATCTGCAGTGACATGCCTTCCGCCTCTTACTCACTGTCTAAATTATTAACGCTCTCAGCAGCACTCGCTCCTAAACATGTCCCAATATGTAATTCACACTGTTTAATAACATGAGCCTCATTTCACTCCATGCCCAAGGCCTGTTAAAAGAAAGCATTCTGCAAAACTCGTTGAGCTGAACCAATCTTTTAACAGCAGGGAGAGCCTGGCCCTGTTCCTCCTCCTCCGATTCTTCGCTCCACAGCATACAGAGGAACACACCACGCTCGTGCTGACCTAAAAGTGTCAGACTTTTCCAGCACACCCCGCGTCACGTTAGCTTCACCCCGGGCAATTACTAAAGCATTAATGACAAAAGCTATTTCAAATGTAGTCTTTTTATGTAAAGCCATGGTTTATGGGCCCATGAGACAGAGGAACAACAAGCTACGATGCAGAGTACAGGCGAAACACACACTCAGGCAGGATGCTGGTGGAACATCAGCCCTGTTAACAAATACGGGCACCATTTGGGTGTCTGAACAGATAGCATTTTACACAGCGGAGCTGGCTACAAATAGAGATCGCCCCATACAGTATGTGCTCTTGTTAGAGCAAGAAAACGAAGAGAAACGTGTTTTCCGTAGTTTTCTGCATGGTTAGTTAACGCTTCTCAAAAAGCTTTTCAAATTGGAATGGGGGTAGAAAAGGAAAAGCACCGGGCGTAGGATACTACATAGATATTTCCTCCTCTTTAGTTTCCTGGGGTTCCTCCAAAGGGACAAAGCAAAGAACTCTTTCAAGATGCCACAATCTTCAAGGGTTTTCCAAAGGGTATTTGGGTAAGGTTTTAGCATCCTACATGTGTTCACTGTTGTTCTACCTGGATCCCTTTCTGTATATACTCTATATAGGTATCGGATGTAAAATGGTTAATTGTTAATAATGATAGGGATGGAATGAGGGTAAATGGGATCTTTATTATTTATTTATTTATTTATTTTGCCAATGGATATTGTGCTGCTTTATCTTCTGGAGAATTATGGCAAACTGCACATCACCTAATATATTATACAGTCCTCAAGGATCCCTAATGGTTCGACATTTTCAAATGGATTTTACTTTTCTGGAAAGGAAACCCACTATTGTGGGATATTACATAGAACTTTTGAGTGTTCCTCCAAGATATATAAGAACCCCTTCAAAGGTTTTTCCACAGGTTCTTTGCATAAGATATTACCTTCCTAAAAGGGTTCATCTTGGATATATACTAAAATGTTTCTACTTAGCTCCATTTCTCATAAGGAAACACCTCAGCTGTTAAGGGACAAACCAAATAACTCTTTTAAGCTCTTCAAACGTTTCTGGCTTTCCAAATGGTTCTAACTTGGTTGCTTTCTAAATCAGTTTTCACTTCGACCCCTTTCTAATACGTGTCAAATATAACGGACCCAAAATGCTCTCACGCTTGCAAATTCATCACAATTTCGTTCTATTTCCTTCAATTTATCATCGGGTCCGACTCACACATACTGTGCTTATCAGAGGCGTTTTAAAAATAAATCCCTTTTGGGGAATCTCTTCGCAGTTCTGTGTAGAACTTTCCAACAAATTAGGGTTCCCAATCAGAGAGGGCCTGAACTATTGAGAACTATTTAGACTCATTTAGAAAAGTTGAACTATCAGTGTGCCAGAGAACCCTCGAAGAACAAGCATGTGGAAATACCCATTGTCCTCTGGAAGATTACTGCTAAGGGCACTCTTATAAAAGGAAGCCAAATGTTGAACCCTTAAGGATACTTTGGTTGTCACTCTGGGAACTCCTTTAACGTAAGATGGGAACTCCTCTGGGAACTCCTTTAACGTAAGATGAAAAACCAGACAACCGAGGAACTTCTCAATCAGAAATGGTTCCAATTAGAACCGTTTTTGAAAACGAAGGACCCACACAACAATCCGAAGAACCCTTGACAAGCTCTTTTTTTTTTCTTCTAACAATGTAGTCATCCAGCCTGATTAAAGGGAAGCGTGTTTCTGAGTCTCTTGTCCTCTGTGTCTGTCCCCGACCCCCTCCATTACCCCGTTCTTCCAGTAATGAGTACAAGCTGTCAGAGAAAGCTGGCTTAACAGGGGCGACCTCCCTAAAAGAGCAAATGACCCAGTACACATACATGCTCAGCCTGTCTTTAAACCCTGCACACTCTTTTCACCAAAGAGTGAGCAGCTAATGTTAGAGCACCCTTTCTATCTGCCATTAAACAAAGAGAGAGAAAAGAACAGATAGAGATATAGAAGGAGGAAACGAGAGAGCTAGAAAGCGCTTCCTCTTCAAACCTAACACTGTATTCCCAATAGTATGATCCAAAAAATGACCTCATCTAAAGAAAAAAAAAGGAAAGAAAAAAAAAAATCCAAAATTGCATCCATCTGCCATTAACTTGGCTAGCAGATGAGACCAGGAGAGAAACAAGAGAATGGGAAAGCATTTTCTTGAATAGAAAAAAAAAAAAATGCAGGAATTTCTCAATATTCTCTTAAAAAACAGGTCTGCCTGAAGGTGTGGAGTGTGTGACAGTTGCAGATGTGGGCGGCATTTGGACGTTAGCACCGTGGAGAGGTAGCGGCGGAGTGTGATTGACTCGTCAGCCCATTACGAGGCTGTAGCGGGTTTAATGGCCGCCTGGTGGAGCAGGCCAGAGAACTCGGAACAGCTCAGAGCTCAGCTCCGATCAACCAGCTCTCACCGCAGAATGTCCAGCAGGGTGACAGATTGACTTCTCCATCCAACTTTGTCTGGGGTCCTTTGGGTGACGTTTAAGACTCTGAAACTGCCACAGCATTGCCTTTCTAAATCCGTGATTTGTGTCACTGTGAATGCACTGGGCTTTCAGACCATATGGTGACCATTAGCATTCAGTGGAGGAAAATATTTAGGTAGTTAGGTTGTAGTTATTTTTGTGAATTTTGTCAATAAAGCTACATCTATATGTACACACACACACACACACACACACACACACGTTCAAACGTTTTTTGACAGATTCGCTTGTTTGGAGAAGATCTTAAATGCTCTTCAAAAGCAAGTGCTTCAGAATGACATTAAAAGGGAAGAGGCCAAATTCCTCGTGTGCACATGCTCCACATGCGCTCACAGGGGTTTCTGGGTAATTTGTGGAGGGATATGACCGAGGGTTGGAATGTGGCAGTTTCTGTGGACCCTTGTGGGTTAAATGAAGTTGAAGTTTTATTGACTGAAGGTGTGTAGTGTGCTGAAAGTGTGCTGAGATTCAGAATTCTGCTGTGGCTTTATAATAGCATCCTCTTATTCAAAAGCCAAAACAAAACAAATATTTTAATGCTTATTAATGATTACCCGGGTGAAACACTGGGTGAAATCCATGTGTACACCACTGATGAAGAAGTAACAAGCAAAATTATAAGTGATCTTATTAGAGGATTTTTAGATGATATTTATTCGGGCTTAAAATCTGGTTAAAAACACTTGTGTACTGTTGGTAAATATTTTTTAAAAAACCCTTTTATACAAATTTATACAAACTAGCGTGTAAACTTCGTTCTATTGTATTTATTTATTTATTTATTTATTTATTTTAAGAACATTTTCATGCTGTTTCAAATATTGATAAGCCGGGAAGTTTTTGTTTTTGTTTTTTTTGTTTGTTTATTTGTAAAAAAAAAAAAAATAATAAAAAAAATAATAAAAAAAAAATCGAATTGATTAATCCGAATGAACAACTGTCTGGCCCGCAATAAAATGCATGGATCTTGAAAATTGAATTAAAAGCGTGCGAAAAATACTCACTTAACCCCATGGAATAATATTTAAAATGATTTCAAGTGTTCTTATTATTCACACACACACAATTATTCCTATTATTATTCTTATTATTGAAAGTGTGCGCGCCATTTAAAAATATAAATAAAGCCTCAGTACATGCATTGCTTAATACATGGCCTATGAGGAATGTTATTAATTGTGTAATAGATCTCTTATGAACATGTTATAAGCTGAGGTCATTATAAAGACACCGCAGTGACAGTCAGACTGCTTTAACCCCTCATCTCTGCTTCATCATCAATGTATCGCTTTTGCATTTAATGCATTTATGAACTTCTGTTATAAATCGAAAGATGTTTCACATCTGAGGAACCTCATCAGTTCTACCGAGTCATGTGGAATGACCCAGGTGAAGTCGCTACGCCTTTATTTTCTAACATTCAGTGCGACCCATGAAGCAACAGGCAAACGGTTTATACCAGACATTTACAGGAATCCATCAGCCAAGACGTGCTTCTTTTATTTCGCACTGGAGCTATGGTGCTAATGTAGCTAACGTGTATCGGAAACATCTCACCTATATTGTTTAATTAAAATAAATGAAGTAAAATAAACATCTCAGTGTGTGTAGTTTAACTAAAAAAAAAAAAAAATGTTATGTAGTTATTATATTTTGAGTTTATTCCATGTGCGTTTGTTTTAGTTTAAGTCTATGTCTCGCTCCCTGTCAGGACGCTGGTTAACTATCCTAATGTGTTCACCTGTTCCATGTCTCACCTTGCTTAGTTTCTGCTCTGTTGAACCTTGCTACACACTTTGTCGCTGATTCTTAGATTACTCTTAATAAAATACAAGATGCCTCCAAACACATCCAGTTCTTCACTTACGTGCGGACTTTTTTTAAATTTATTTTAGGGACACTGTCCGATCTCAGTATGGCGTTACCTTAACGCTGAGTGTAACGTTACTCAGAGAATCAGCAGAAGGTCTGAGCACAGATTTCACAGACGTTTATCACATATGCTCACACAATGGCTACTTTTATAATACGTTTTACCAGGCCGCTAAAGTTCGAAAACGGAATTGTTCCTGAATGCTATAAGCTACGCTAATGATAAAAATAATTCCTTTTTGAAATGAAATTAGTAAGTAATGGGCTATTGTTTCTCTTTAAAAATATTGTGTTGAGTTAAAAAAATAAATAAAAATAGGTGCAACACTCTTCACAGCTTTACCAGTTAATATGATCATAACTTTACAGTCATTTTAGATAACCTGGGCCTGTTTATTAAAATAAAAAATAAGAGACTTCAAGTATATGAGGATTTAGAATATAGCATTTACGGTGAAGATAAAGCTTTGTAGCTTCAGGACAAATTTAAAGAAACG
>NC_071271.1:24437574-24460074 GCF_023375685.1 Ictalurus furcatus
GCTCTAAATTCCAGCATTGTGTGAGAGTGTGTGTGTGTGTGTGTGTGTGTGTGTGAGTGAGTGAGTGACCATGATTGTGTAGGTGTTTATTACTTTTGGAAATCTGAATCTGCATTATGTCTGCAGTATAACTTTCATTATTTCTCTCCGGTGATGATTGTATCGCTGTATAGTCCCTGGACGGCTGTAAAAAATCCATTTGGTACAAGGCCGTGTTTTATGATCATTATCCCGCAAGGTAGCCGGTAAATTGGCCTTACATTAGTGTTTAATGTCTTAGCAGGCCATTATGCAGAAATAGCCGGTCCGGTTTGATGATTCCGATGAAAGATCACGTTGTGGTATTGGCCAGTTGCAAATTTGTCCATTTGGTATCACAATATAAATATTTACATTGATAACGATATCAGTAGGTATTAGTACATCGTCTGGACAGTATTACTCTATTTAAAGGGTGTATTTAACACATTTATAACACCTTATGCTGGATAATGCTTGCAGAGACATGGGAAAATGTCTAAAACATGCATCAAAGTGACATTTAAGACACTAATGATTATTATTATTATTATTATTGCATAAAAGTTTGCTATAAACAATCACTGACCCTTAGACATATGGTAATGGCACACAGTCAGTACGTTTACATGGTCGACGATAATCCGATATGAACCCGATTAAGACGATACTCTGATTAAGAAACTAGCATGTAAACAGAGATTATTGATGACCTTAATCCGATTAAAGTCACACTCGAAGTAAACACAGATGGAATTAAGACGTGTGGAGTATTCCTGTTTCAGTGGCGTTACAGACACGTACACACCTTAATCACGCTATTAACGTCGTGTGAGAGTTTTCACCGCATTCTGCGACAGGACACGTACACACACGGCAGCGCTCGACCGTTTTACGGCAAACAAGAGAGCACGGCTGCGTCCCAAACCGCGTACTTACCTACTATATAGTAGGCAGACTCTCCACGTACAGATTTAAAACGTGCGTACAGCGGACTCTCCACATACAGATTTAAAACGTGTACAGCGGACTCTCCACGTGCAGATTTAAAACGTGCGCACAGCGGACTCTCCACGTACAGATTTAAAACGTGTACAGCGGACTCTCCACGTACAGATTTAAAACGTGCGTACAGCGGACTCTCCACGTACAGATTTAAAACGTGCGTACAGAGGACTCTCCACGTACAGATTTAAAACGTGCGTACAGCGGACTCTCCACGTGCAGATTTAAAACGTGCGTACAGCGGACTCTCCACGTACAGATTTAAAACGTGCGTACAGCGGACTCTCCACGTGCAGATTTAAAACGTGCGTACAGCGGACTCTCCACGTACAGATTTAAAACGTGCGTACAGCGGACTCTCCACGTGCAGATTTAAAACGTGCGCACAGCGGACTCTCCACGTGCAGATTTAAAACGTGCGTACAGCGGACTCTCCACGTGCAGATTTAAAACGTGCGTACAGCGGACTCTCCACGTGCAGATTTAAAACGTGCGTACAGCGGACTCTCCACGTACAGATTTAAAACGTGTGTAATTGTTGTTACGGTGAGGTTTTCTGTAAGGAGATGTGTAATTATCATTTATGGAAGGAGTCTCCAGTGTAAAGCTGTAATTTGTATGTGTGTGTGGACGGCTTTGTGTGTATGTGTGTGTGTATGTGTGTGTGGACGGCTTTGTGTGTGTGTGTGTGTGTGTGTTTTTGCTTTGTTTTGTTTTTTAACATGACCAGCTGCGTTTTTGTCTTAATAATTTCAAATGAGACTCATTAACTTAAATGTTTATTGCGTTAACTTATGAGACTCACGTGTTGTCTTCCATGCAAGTACAATCTCAGGTCCTTGACTATGAGTTCCAGTGAATGATTTTGTTTCTTTACATCTGTGTTTTTTTTTTTGTTTTCTTTTTTCTTGCTTAAATTGTACTGACTTCTGCGGTGTGTGTGTACGTGCTTTGCTATATGCTGTGTCTTTGTGTTTATATGATTGAGCATGCATGTCATTGTTGTGTTTTCTTGCATCTCTCCTCTTTAATTGGCTGCTCCTCTTTTTACAGGCTCTGGAAAGCGAGTTTGTTTCGTGTCAGCTGCACCAGTGGATTGACCTTATTTTCGGCTACAAGCAGCGTGGGCCCGAGGCTGTGCGCGCCCTCAACGTCTTTCACCACCTGACCTACGAGGGCTTCGTCAACCTCGACAGCCTCGCCTCCGACCCCCTGCTGCGTGAGGTACATGAACGCCGTGACATCACTGCCGTACCGACACACAGTTCTTCAAACTACTTTAGCTTTTTAACTTATCTTCAGTCATTATGAATGTGTAGTGGTACAGTAGTAGCCATGGTAACCGGCTTCATCTTATAATATACTATAAGACCACTTTTAATGAAGCTTAGTAACCGACGAAGTAATAAGACAAGAGAGTAAAAACTCGTCCATGATTATAATAGCGCAGCATCGTTCAATTCTGATGGGTCAGAAGGCGGCGATTAATTTTCTGTAACAGTACTGCACAGGTTTATTAAATATTAATGCTCGTTCTATTACTTTATTGTTTCTATAGTAACAACGTAGACAGCAACTTGGATGGCAGATGTTCCACATAGTGCAAGCCTTGTTTTTATTGTGTTATTATTTAAGAAAGACCTATACAGTAATCATTGATATGGTGATGTGTTTATTTAACATTTATGGAAGGAGTCTCCAGTGTCAGTACTTTGTGAAAGTCGGTGCATTTTCTTTGGTCTTAATAACTTCAAGAAAGCGAAAAAACAAACAAACAAACAAACAAATATGCAAACGGCATTCTTTCTTTTTTTTATAATTCTTTAATAAAATAAAATACAATAAAATTGTAACCTTAGGCAAATTGCTGTGTTGTAAAACGAATAAAACATTTTGGTGCATGATGGTTTTAGAAAAAACAAAACAAAACAAAACACTTTGGACTGGTAACAGTCACTTCAGTTCAGATCGGGTCGCACGTCACGATTAAGTGATGGTTTGTTATTTTCCTATAACAGCACACCTCTGAGTGTTTTATTCTTACTTAACAAGCTACTAGGCTACTAGACATTCAGAGTCATACTGGATGACTCAAAACTGTGGACACTATATGAATATGGTATATTTGTAATTATACGAATTACAACAGCTGTAATCGGATTTGACCCTTAACCCTTAATATTTCTTTGAATCATAGTTTATATCCCGATTCGCCAACATGAGCGTTCCAACGTTCCTCACACCTCGAGCCCTAACGTAATAAGACGAGAGTCAAAACTCGTTCATGATTATAATAGCGCAGCATCGTTCAATTCTGATGGGTCAGAAGGCGTCGATTAATTTTCTGTAACAGTACTGCACAGGTTTATTAAATATTAATGCTCGTTCTATTACTTTATTGTTTCTATAGTAACAACGTAGACAGCAACTTGGATGGCAGATAACTTCAAGAAAGCGAAAAAACAAACAAACAAACAAATATGCAAACGACATTCTTTTTTTTTTTAAATAATTCTTTAATAAAATAATATACAATAAAATTGTAACCTTAGGCAAATTGCTGTGGTGTAAAAACGAATAAAACATTTTGGTGCATGATGGTTTTAGAAAAAACAAAACGAAACAAAACAAAACAACACTTTGGACTGGTAACAGTCACTTCAGTTCAGATCGGGTCGCACATTCAGAGTCACTGGATGACTCAAAACTATGGACACTATATGAATATGGTATATTTGTAATTATACGAATTACAACCCTTAATATTTCTTTGAATCCTAGTTTATATCCCGATTCGCCAACATGAGCGTTCCAACAATTCTCACACCTCGAGCCCTATGAAAACTTAAGAAGGTTAAAGCTCGGGTTATGGACGGGGTTTAGTGTTCATAACTTTTCTTAAGACTTTCAGGTTGGTCTTTACAGCGTTCATGTTCCAGTGATGAATGTCGTGCGTTTGATCTTCCGTACTACGTTACTACATTTGCAAATCACTGCCGTCTTATACCAACAAAAACACAAGGACGACTCAAGGCTTTCGGACTGAAACATATCACTGTGGTAACATTCTGAGGGGCGGAGCTAAGTGAATGACTCCGGAACTCGGCCTTGTGGATGGCTGAGAGCTGAAAGGGCGGAGCTGAAACTGAACATTTCACAACTACAAACTGTTAAAACCATGCATGTGAAATAGTAACCTATAAACTCGTAACGTGAGACGTAAACTACAACCCGAATCGTAAATGTTGCATGAACACCTAAGGCTAGATGCAGAACTATAGTAGGTTTCTTTAGCTTGTTCTGCCGAGGAACCTTTAACGGCTTCGACATAGCCCGCCTTAGGGGAGCGAAGAATCCTTCATTCTCTAACTAGCTATCTGAGATATGTTGCATATATCGGACTAAGATGAAGCACTTATATTGATGTTTTCACGCTTAGTCACATTTATTAACCATTAATAGACACCCAACTGCATGCGCATGCTTTGTAGTGACGTCTTTACATTCGGTCGCTCGATCCATATCGAATTTCATATTTTTAGTTTAATTCACGTGATATAATTCTGATCCTAATGTTCTGACTGCAATCATATCCACTAGAACAACATCAAACCTCTGTACGATCCGACTGTTCTGGGGGAATCCGTTGAAAGTTCGAGCAACGTTGTCTAATGTAAACGATGTAATCCCTCCTCGAACGTTCTCTTCCAACGTCCTCGTGTTGCTGTTTTACTCAGTTATTTAGAATCAGGTCAGATTATGCTCAGATACTCAGCATTATACTAGCTGGTAGTGTGGTATGAATGAACAGCATTTGTGTGTGTGTGTGTGTGTGTGTGTGTGTGTGTCATGTGTCCATGTCTCTTCATGCAAATGTGCCCTATGGGAGATGAGAGCAGCCTGCTGACTCATACACTTTGTATTCAGCCCTCAACTCTGATCGTCTGATAACCTCGAAACACACACACACACACATGCACACACACTTTATATGCACTAGATTATCTTTTCTTATACCACATTCTCGATTCTGATTGGTCCGAAGGTGTTGATTAATGTCCTCTAACCGCAGATCTGACAGTAGTGCAAGTGCTCCACGACAGATTTTAGCTTTATGTTAATGCCGTCATTTAGCGTCGTCATTTCTATAGTAACTTCTTACGGAGAGACTTGTATGGCGGGGACGCCACATAATCTAAGACTAATAATAAACTTATTAAACAACGTTTTTATGATTCATCGATCATTCATATGGTGTCGTTTTCTCCCAGGAGAGATTATTAAACCTAGATGGAAGGAGTCTCCAGTGTCAGGGCTTTGTAAACAGTAAGAGTATGGTTTATGTTTAGAGCTGCTATAAGATAAGTGAGAACCGGACTTAACTTGCTTTTTTTTTTTTTTTGCCGACGTTCCCACAACATCGAAAGTAACTATAAACGGATAAAAAGTATGTTTTTACTTATTCTGTACTTAGAAGTTTGTTAGTATTGGTGAACTGCTGTGGTATAAGAGAAATAAAACATTTTGGAACTTGTTTTTTTTTTTTTGTGTGGAAAATAATCATCTTTTGGATGGTAATAGTAACTCCGCTGTGAGTCTGGCCACATCACACCACCCTGTCGTTGATAATTTTCCGCTAACCTGACATCCTGAGGTGTTTTCCTCCTTACTTACTATTGTAAATAAGTTCGTAGAAGGTTGTCTGGTTTAATAACAGCGAGAAATGCGAGTCATTTTTGAGTATTTTCAGTGCATGTGCACGTTTTATATCGTTTGAGAGCATGAATAGAGAGCGTTATGATCCATGTTCGATATAAAGCTGAATGTTTACCAGCACTGCTATTTATTCCTCTGTCGTTGTATTTAATCACACCATTACTCTGTCGAAGCGGTAACTTCTTTCGCCGTGGTGTTATTGACGTCAGACTGTACTGCACGATCGTGATCTCCGTAACCACTTCTAACGTCTCTCCGAGTTGAACGTTTCCGATGTCCAAAACGTATGGATCGGCGTGATCGGTATCCGCCCCCGCACCGTGAAGTTTGCGTACAGCTTAATTGTGTTAGCGGATGTGATTCAGAGACAGCAGCAGCTGGTAGGCAGAGTGTTTTCCTCTCCGCCACCCGCCGCTCTCTCTCTCTCTCTCTCTCTCTCTCTCTCTCTCTCTCTCTTTCTCTCTCTCTCTCTCTTGCTCTCGCTCCCTGCGATACCCACCATCTGCTGTCTGCAAAACAAGTCATTTATATACTGTCACTTCCAGGACTGCCTTTATTTGTCAAGTGACCACTATGCAAATCACTCACCGACCAGGGGGGCTAATTATCAAACAATATGGAGGAAGCTCTGCTTTTTATCATTCCCTGCTATTTTACACACAGTGACAATTATCTTTGTTTCATTCCGGCTCCCTTTTTCCGAGGGACGTCCACCGTCCTGGGTGGAGGGATTATTCCTCTAAGGACAAAATAAATCACTTTTATTTGTTGTTTCTTATTATCGTGTTGGTCACGGGGTCAGGAAAGGTGCTACGGTATTCAGATCGTTTGAATTGGGATTTTTTTGGATCGTGTAAATATATATATATACACGCAGTCAGGTCCGTAAGTATTCAGACAGTGACGCAATTTTCTTAATTTCGCCTCTACACCGCCACGATGGATTTCAATTGAAGTAATCAAGATGGGATCGAAGTGTAGACTTTCGGCTTTAATTCGAGGGGTTGCATGAACTGTTTAGGAATTACAGCCGTTTATTGAGAGTATCTCCATTTTCACAGGCTCAAAAATAATTGGACAATTGACCGATAAGCAGTTTTAGGGTCAGGTGCGGCCTGTTTCTTCGTTATTTCGTGATAAATTAAGGAGATAAAAAGTCTGGAGTTGATTCCAAGTGTTGAATTTGTGTTTGCTAGCTGTTCATGGGAACGCTCAGTATGTGGTCCAAAGAGTGCAGGCGAAGGAAGCCATCATTAGGCTGAAAAAAAACAAAACGGATAACTACGGTATCAGAAGGATGAGTGGCCAAAATGACTTTAGGAGTGGCCAATCAACAATTTGGTATATTCTTAAAAAGAAGGAATGCACCGGCGAGCTGGAAAGTCCTGGAAAATTCTCACCTTGGTGAAGGACAACCCCTTCACAACATCTAGCCAAGTCGAGAAGACTGTCGAGGAGATGGGTGTATCATTGGCAAAGTCTACAATCAAGAGACACTTTCATGAGTGTAAATACAGACGGTTTACGTCAAGATCCAAACCACTGTTAACACCCAAGAACAGAAAGGCTAGATTTAAAAAAAAAAAAAGTCTGATTAGTTCTGATTCAAGATTAACTTGTACCAGAATGATGGGAAGAGAAGAGTATGGAGAAGGAAAGGAAAAGTATACCACATGATCTGTCAAACATGGTGGAGGAAGTGTTATGGCATGGGCATGTATCTCTGCCAATGGAACTGGGTCGCTGGTGTTGATTGATGATGTGACTGCTGATAGAAGTTGCAGGATGAATTCTGAAGCCTATAGAGCTAGACTTTCTGCTCAGATTCAATCAAATACTGCAAAACCGATGGATAATGACCCCAAAACATACCGCGAAAGTAACCCAAGAGCTTCTTAACGCAAAGAAATGAAATGTTCTTAAATGTCTGATGACCTCAATCCCACTGAGCGTGCTTTTCACTAACTAAAGACAAAACCGAAGGCAGAAAGACCCACAAATAAGCAGCGACTGAAGGCGGCTGCAGTAAAGACCTGGCAAAGCATCTCAAGGGAGGAAACTCAGCATTTCATGATGTCCATGGATTCCCGGTTTCTGGCAGTCACCGACTGCAAAGGATCCGCATCCGAGCATTAAAAATGATTATGATGTTAGTTCGTCCGATTACTTTTGAGCCCGTGAAAACGGACAAACTCTACAAACGATGGCTGTAATTCCTTAACTGTTATTGGAATATTTTTACTAAACCCCTTGAATCGAAAGTCGACACTTCAATCACATCTTGATCGCTCAATCTCAAGTCCGCTGTGGTGGAGAACAGAGGCAAAATTACGGAAATCGCCTCACTGTCCGAATACTTATGGACCCGACTGTTAGTTCAAACTAATAATCATTTGCTACTTCACCTAATATGCCTTCATATTGGTATATTTATATATAAGCAGTGAATTTCCCTTAAAAAAAAAAAAAAAAAAAATTGATAGCATTTTCCCTTTGAAATTCAGGCCAGCTTTCAGCTCTGTTGCCTGACACTGATCCTGTCCTACAGTCTGATGCCCTCTCAGTCACACACAAGTATGAATCTGGATGTTGCTATCTCACAGAGTCAGGCTGTGCTTTAGCTCCAGGTTATTGATTCGCTCTCCTCTGACAGGTGCGGCCACGGCGTCAACATTAAGCACTGCAATAATGGCATTAAAATGTCAGGATGTCAAACGGACGGCGATCCCTCAGGCTGCCGTCGACTCGGAATGGTGCGGAATCAAACATTTGTCAGTGAACGGCTGTAGAAACACAGATCATAACATGACGTCGTAGCGATATTAAAATGACAAGTACGCATGGCAGCCTGCTTATTACACATTATTTTTCATTCGGCTAGCATGGAGAAAATATTAGCTCGTGGACAGGCCTAAAAGTCTAAGGCAGGGTGGGAGATAACTCATGTTGGTCGAACACACGTATCGCATTATGCATTGGTGCAACGAAAACAGGACTGGAGACACGATCCGAGCGTTTACCTAGAACATGCGTCAGATTATTAAATACCAGCACGCAGGATAGTTTCAACTTGAGCTAATGCTAATGTGTTTGCTTTCCAGAGCGACTAGTCTTTCTTTCTTACTCAGTTCTAGCCCTATTTACCTCTGTTGCCCTACATTTCAAAGAAATTTAAATTGACATGAGCTGTTCTTTTTCTTTATTAAGGAAATTCTTGACTAATTACTGCCGCTCAGTATTCTCCCAAGTATTCATTAGCCGGGGGCTCCCTGGAGCCCACATTTAAAAAGAAAGAAAAGAAAAGAAATATGGTCTTGCACTTCAGAAGTGATATGAATTCAGAAGAAGAAGGTTAGGCGTTCATACCTTCCTATTCTTATGACTTTATTTTTTATGAAATCAAACAGAATCACCAAAATCATATTATGTTGGGAACAAAAAGTTAGATCCATTATGTTATGGGTCAAATGACTTCCACGGTTTAATACACACAAAAACAGCGAAGAACAGCTTAAAACGGTCAACCTTTATTATGGCTTGTCTGAGACAATGGGCTCCAGTGTCCCTGGGTTGATTCTGAGCCTGGCTTACTGTCTGTTTGGTGTTTTCCATGTTCTCTTTGGGTTCTCCGGTTTCCTCCCACCAACCAAAAACAAGCTGTTAAATTTCTCCTAGGTGTGAATATGAGTTTGCATGGTTACATGTGATAGACTGGTGTACCATCCAGAGCATAGGCTCGAGATCCACCATGACCTTGACCAAGCACTTACAGCAGATGAATGAATGAAAGAACGTGCGCTCGTTCAGCTTTGAGATATTCTCTCCAAACAGCCAAAGATTAGAACAAATACTATCTTGTAGATTATTGGGAATGCATTGGACCCATTCAAATATACCGATTCATACACTTTTAGAAAAGGAAAGTGTTCTTATAAGGGTTCTTTGGATGGTTGGAGAGCCAAAAGTAGACCATTGGTTGCAAGATCCTATATAGAACCTTTCAGATTTGGGGAAGTAGCAGAAATGCCTTAAAGGTGATAGATGGTATGTTTGTAAGGCTTACAATAAACGCTCCTTGAACAAGTGTGTGGATGTGGGTGCATGGTCATTTGCAATGGACCAGCATCCCATCCAATGTGTGTATAACAGCATCCTGCGAAGTGTTCCTGAGATACACGATCTGGCCAAATATTTGTGGACATCTGACCATCACACCCATATAGTTAGAAGCACACAATTGTATAGAATGTCTTTGTATGATTGCATTACAATTTCCATTCATTGGAACGAGGAGGCCCAGACATGTTCCAGCATGACAATGTTCTTGTGCATAAAGTGAGCTCCATGAAGACATGGTTTGCCATGGTTGGATTAAAAAGACTCGAATCCCTGCACAGAGCCCTGACCTCCACCCCACTGAACACCTTTGGGATGAACTCGAACGCCGATTGCACCCCAGGCCTTCTCCCACAAAATCAGTACCTGATCTCACTAATGCTCTTATGGCTGAATGAGCACAAATCCCCACAGCCATTCTCCAAAATCTAGTGGGAAGCCTTCCCATGAGAGTGGAGGTTATTATAACAGCAAAGGGTGGACTAAATCTGAAAGGGAACGGTCAAAACTAACGTACGAGTGTTTTGGTCAGGTGTCCACAAACGTTTGGCCATGTAGTGTAGACTCCAGCGCCACCATGACCCTGGTCGTCATAAAGCACTTACTAGAAAGGAATGAATGAATATACTTGATTTGTAAGTATGTACTATATGTACAGTATGTGTGCACACACGTATGCTATATAAACAGCGTTGTTCATTTTCCAGAGTTCCTGTGAATGATTAAATGCGATATCCACAAGAGTGTAAGGCAGGCCAGAAACGTCGCTCTCTGGCAGGTTTTTATGTCAACATTTTGGTCAAAATGTTTAGCGATTCTATGCCAACTTTTCATAGGACACGATGGCAGAAGAGTGGCAAGTAAAGCTTGTGCCCTTTTTGTGGTTGTTGTCATAAGCTGTGTCTCAAATCGCATACTATGACCTTATACCTAAAGGTATTTTCTTGACTTTTCAAGACTTTTCAAGACAGAAGAAAAAGCATGGCTCAAATCACTGGAGTAAACTTCTCCTGCCTCTGGATAAGAATGTCTAGCAAATATTAATTTATCTTCAGAATGAGCTTTATCCTGGTCAGGTCATGGTGGGTCCGCAGCTTATACCGGGAATGGAAGCAAGGAGGGAATACACCCTGGATGGAACTCCAGTCCATTGCAGGGCACCGCATGCTCATTCACGCCTAAGGGCAATTTAATCCACTTATTCATATGGTCTTGTGAGGTGGGAAGAAACCAGAGAACCTTCAGGAAACCCACACAGACATGGGAGAACACGCAGGACTCCATACAAACAGTAACCCAAGCTTAGGAACTCAGCAACCCTGGAGCTGTAAGGCCGCAACACTAACCGCTGTACCATCATACCATCTTCTGCCAAATGTATATGTACAACGTAAATATACGATGATCTGGAAGATCGAGAAGATTAGTACGTTAGGTTTATACGCAGCATGAGAGGTTTAAAAAAAAAAAAAAAAAACTCCAACACTAACCATTTTACAGGAAAATTGGTTTCATAATTGGTGTTTACACTCAGAAATGGTTTAGAATTGCACATACGTGTGTGATTTGAGACACAGGTATAGTCTGACTCTCACACTGAGTTATGCAGGATACATTTGGAAGCCATCTTGCATACAGTGAATATACTTTAAAAGCAAGTCAGGGTAAGAGTGTAGCTTTGGGATATGTAGTCGTATGCAGTCGTATGCATGCGTGAAGCAAGCGGTCTCTCAAATGCTAACAAACAGCAGCTTAACATGGATTAATGTAATTAACTGCCAGTGAAGGTTTCCAGATTCCCATTGGTGATAGAGCCTGTTTTTATCCCTTTAAAGGTGTGATGATCAGAGTATTGGCATGTCGGATGGTCCAAAGGGATGTGTCCGACAGATAACCTCCGCTGCTGCTTTAGTTTGAGATCTCACCCTCCAGAGGTGATACTGTGGAGTCAGACAGCCTGGAGAAGGAAGAGTTTCCCATCGTGTTAAATTGCAAGGTTGAAACCAGAAAACATCTGCTTCTTTTCAGGATAATTGGCATTTTTGGCACAATTTCCCTTGACATTGATCTCATTGTTGCTACAGTTATTCACACATGGATATTTTATCATTGGTGCTCTTGTGTTCTCCTAACCAAAAAAAAAAAAAAAAAAAACAACAAAAAACCCCGTGTAGATGTTTCCCATTTCACTCAATTTCTGGGTCACGATTGCTAGCGATTTGAATGTGACTCTTTGCAGAAATTCCTGTCTCTGTTTTTCTCTCCATCCTCATGACTGTGCTGTCTGGCAGGAACACAGTGATGTGTTCCACATGGCTGCCTGTTTCTCAGATCTTTGGATCAGATTACTTTATTTGAGCAGACGTCATGACCCCTGTTCCTGAGCCTAACCTAAAATAGCTATAATGCGAGTCGGTTGTTACTTGATGGACTGCGGTGTAAAGCAGCGGTGACTGACGTTTAATGGTTGCCAAATGTGTTAGAGGCGGCTCTGGCAAAGTTTGCAAAAGAGTCCAGTGGTGTAGGGGTCAGACCTGTGATGAGGTACGATGAAGAATCATAAGGCCATGCTGGAATGGCATGACTAAGTTTGGGTAATTTTCCATGCTTATTTTGTACAGGTAGCATCGTTGGTTTTTACCATTGGTTTTGAAAATTTATCTAAAGGGGCATACAAATGGCTGATGAAATAATGAAATGCAGATGATGTTCAAATCGTACATAGAACATTCCCCTTTTGGCTGTCTGATCTGATATCCCACCCACCATTGGTATATGGTTTTAATAATTCAGCTAAAACATCGCTAGAAAATTGCTATATATGGAACAAATATGCTTTTTCTTTTTTTCTTTTTATAGATCGGTCTTGCATGATGGACACGCCACATAAATGGATTAAAAATACATGTAATTCTTGATGTGGTGAATTTTTTTGTAAGGAGATTTTTTTTATTTTTATCATTTATGGACAGAGTCTCCAGCAGCCAAAGCTAACACTGTAAATTTTTTTTTATTTATTTATTATTTTTTTTAACATTTATGGACAGAGTCCCCAGCAGCCAAAGCTAACACTGTTAGTTTAATTTAATTTTTTATTTTTTATTTTATTTATTTATTTTTTTACCATCTTCAGCACAAAAGAGTTTACCCTTTGTAGTTTCTCGGTAACAGGACAAGCTGCATATATTAAAAATAATAATAATAATAATAAAAAACTGTAATAAAGAAGATTTGTTAGCATTGGCAATGTTAGATATGCTGGTCATGGAAAATAATCAAGTTCAGGGCAGTGACAGTAACTATTATTATATCATCACACCTCTGTAGTTTGTCCTTTTTCATATCATTCCACTATTATGTCTCTGTTTACTGGAAAACATGACGTAACACGAAAAAAGCTTCAAACTGAAACAAATTTCGTTGTTATACAGCATATTGGTTACCACTGAGATTTCTCAATCAATCAATTTACTGCATTTAAACAAAAATAAAATCAGAAATGAAATCTCATCACTGTAGAACCGCTTTACCTTCTTAGCATACTAGCTTCATATTTAGCATTACTAAGATTTCAATTCTAGAATATTCTACTATGTCCATGCTTTCCTGACATTTCATTGATTAATATAACAATGAATAGGAATCTTAAAGATTTTTCTTCAATTCAAAGACATGAAAGATGTTGGATACGTTACAGAAATGCATTTTTTTTTCTTTCTCGTTTTTGTTCACCTGCCACATTTGACTTATTTTCTTGGTCTGGAAGTCTGACAGACGCATGACACTACACATGGGTTATTGATAGCGTGTGCTACAGGAGCGTGTGGCCGTGTCAGTGTACACATGTGCCACCATGTTTGCTAGTGTTGACAGACACCTACAAGACCCCCGGTGGCTGATGGAAGAGTCCCATCCATCAGCTCTCGCCACGTGAAGCCTCGCTTCTCAGTCTAGCTGAACAGCTCACACTCTGTGTGCCATGTCAACATAAACCCATACTTGTAGGCTAGATCTCGTCCTCCGCATCGGCACGGATTCATTTGTCACCTCATGCTTCGACTTTCTCAGCGCTACAGTGGATAGCGCTAGCTTTGCATCCATCATGCTAGGCTGGTAGACTAGATTGGCATCTTTCTGCAGGATTTGATTTACGTATCCTTCGTATAAGCGGCTTCATTTTTACATTACACGTTCTCACAAGTTCTCACAACACTTACCGTTGCACCATCGGTTCAACATGGTGATATTTCTTATAATGCTATACAATTAGACTTAGAGATTCTACGTCAAGACTTTACTTTCAGAATGTACAGTACAGCAAACACATTTTCTGTCTCTTTGAGGAAACCGAATTTGAAGTCTGTCAGGAAAATACTACTTAACAGTATCATTTTTGACAACTATCACACCCCCTGTTGCGCCGGTACATTTATTTCTGGCTGCGAAAATGACGTCTGGTGACCACATGAAAAAAACAAATTCGACAGTAGCATTTTCTATGAAGCCCAAATTCATAATGCATTATAACTGTGCGTAGAATTCTTTATAAGTTGGTAAGTCTAAATAATGCCTCGTGCAGTTCTAATAATATCGTGCGAGTACTAAACAACCGGTATAACTAATAACGACCTGTGAATAATCCTAAAACATTATAAGCATTGTAAGTGTAAAGTGAACGATGTGATAAATTAGTTGGCATTATAGGTCGGTTGTACCTAGTAGGTTTTGTTGTTGTTGTTTCAGATGACAAGGACACACACACACACACACACACACACACACACACACACACGTAGAACCTACTTAACCCTGGAGGGACAGGAAGCTGCATGGACAAAACCCCCATTTTTAAAAGTTTATTATATATATATATATATATATATATATATATATATATATATATATATATATATATATATATATATATATATATAATTTGTTTTTTTTATTTTTACATTACTTTTCAACCTGCAATAATGTATGTGTTTCTGGAATTAATCTGGAATTAAACAAGTGTACTATAATATTTATAACGTTTTATAATTGTTAATGAACGTTACAGCTTTAACCGTTAAATAATTATCCACAGGTCATTATTAGTTATGAACGTTGTTTAGTACATCCTGTGGCATTATAATGAATAGTGACACATGACCCGTGATGAAGGAATTATGTAGGTCACATTATAAGAGATTCACGATGTATTACTAGAGTTTTATAAATTCTAACAGGGAGACATTATCAACCGATGAAGACTTTTATAATGAGGTTATGATATCAGATAATGTCACAGAAATGGCTAAATGTACTTACAGTCAAACAAATGAGCAATCTTAGCACTCAGTTATGCTCGTGTATTGAACATAAATATAATATTGCGCTTTGTCTACTATTCTACTTTGTACTGTTTGAAAGGAACAAAATGTTTGTAAAAAAAAATCATCACGAACAATTTATTTTATAATGATTTTTGACTAAATGTCTGTAGATCTAACTGTTTTGTAATTTAAATATCCTCCTTTAACCTTAAGATCAAATATATTCAAGTTGGCACGCCAGGCTGTTATCAGTTCCCAGTACAGCCTTTTTTGGCCAGTGGTATGGATTTTTCAGCTCATATGAACCCATGTGGTGAGAGATCAGGTGACTACGGGGCCAGTCTATTACCCAGAGATCATCATATGCTATGTTGCACATACTGTATGTTGGCAAACTGTAAAAATATATATATATATATATTTTTAAAAGCATGTCATCCATATTTTAGCCTGGAATGTTTAGTATGTAACCTCTGAGGCATTTTTTCCCCCTCATTTTTGGGAAAATCAGTTTGAAATTGTACCTTCCATAATACAAACTTGTCACTGGGGTGTTACTCAAGGTTTGCACACTTTATGGCCAAAAGTATGTTGGCACCTCATATGAGCTTATTGAACATCGCATTCCAGATTTAGTCCCCGTTTTGCTGCTATAATAACCTCCACTCTTCTGGGAAGGCTTTCCACTAGATTTTGGAGCATGGCTGTTGGGATTTGGATACTCAGCTACAAGAACATTAATACGGTCGAATGAGTTTACCCCAAAGGTGTTTCGTGGATTGACCCTCAAGTTCTTCCACACTAAACTTGGAAAACCACGTCTTCATGGAGCTCACTTTGTGCACAGGGGCACTGTCATGCTAGAACAGGTTTGGGCATCGTAGTTCCAGTGACGGGAAATTGTAACGCTACAGCATACAAAAATGTTCCACAATTTATCCTGACCCGTTCTGCTCCCCGGACCTGCCTGATCCATCCTGATGCCCTACCTCTGGATGGAGCTCTCATCAACTACCGCCTGGAGATCGCTGAGGACGGTACCGCTTGAAGTACCATGGAAATGGTTTTGGATCTCAATTCCACATGGACGTTCTCGCTGTGGTTGCTGGGACTACGGTTGCTACGATGGCATTAGGACTGCAATTACCACGTGCAGTTTTACACTCAGGTCTCCTTTAGTGAACAGTGGACTAGTTCAACAAACAGACTACATATAAACACCATAATGAACTTTCTTTTACTTTCACACTATCCGTCGTTACCCAGATGAGGACGGGTTTCCTTCTGAGTCTGGTTCCTCTCAAGGTTTCTTCCTCGTATCATCTCAGGGAGTTTTTCCTCACCACCGTCACCACCGGCTCGCCCAATAGGGATAAACTCACACACTTAAAATCTCTATCCTGTGTTTATATATTTCTCTAAAGCTGCTTTGATGCAACGTCCGTTGTTAAAAGCGCTACACAAATAAAAATTCAATTGAATGAAAAATGTTGTAAACATCGCAACACTTCTGTTACAGAAGTAACACAGTAGTATAAAGTTTAGACTATCTATAAAACCACTTCCTGTTGATACACCTGGTAAATGGAAGTGCATTTTGACGATATTTGCAGGCTCGACACTACGAATGATGGCGCGACAATGAGCCTATTAAATTGTTCGCACTCGTATCATAGTGGTAGAGCGCTGATGGACGTCGATGCGCCAGGAATAGAAAATCGTGGAATCTATAAAGACACTGACGCTAAGCCTGAGAGATGCAACAATGCGCTACATGACGTAAGCTATAACACATTCCAGATTGTGCAGTTATACGCAAATAATCATGGCGCTCTGGAGTGTGGTGTTCCGCTTCTACCACTGCGATTTGCCATTGATCACAATGTTTATTCATTTATTAATGAACAATTTATAAATTGTCGTTGAGCGTGTGCCCTTTTGTACAAGTCACCGCGTGTGAGATGTTACTATAGCAACCATAACGTATGATAACAAGCGCATTAATCCAGACGTCCATGTTACAGTTAGGACTACGGTTCGAGCTGTGCTGTTATACAAAAATATCGCACACGCTCTGATCTTATTTGGTCTCAATCAGATTTGAGAATTGTACCGCACTGTCGTATAAATACTGTAACAGCTAATAGTACTAACGCCAGTCCGTTTACATGCATAGATCACTCAGTGCCATGTTCTGATTCTGTTTTGGGACCGTTTTAAACCCTGACAAAAGGAAGTGAAACTAATCAGTTTGACAATTTTTATTCCCTTGATACCATTAATTAGAGCTTGTGTATTAGAGTATGCCATGTACTTTCAGTCCATTATTTACAGAGACCACAGATCTTTGGAAGTATGGAATTTTAAGTATGGAAATGTAAAGATTGTTTCAGGGGGGGAAAGGACATTCTGTTATCAGTGTAGGACATGAAGGTTTACGTTTGCCATCTGTTTATAATTTAAAGCAAAATCTTACATCCCATATGTTAAGATTGTGTGGGTTTCTTCCAAATTCTCCGGTTTCCTTCGACCGCCCAAAAACATGCTGCTTACTGTGAATGAGTGTGTGTGTGTGTGTGTGTGTGTGTGTGTGTGTGTGGTGCCCTGCGATGGACTGGCGTCCCATGCGGGGTGTATTCCCGGCTCACACCCGGTATTTCCGGGATGAGCTCCAGGTCCATCGCCATCCTAGCCAGGATAAATCGCTTACTGAAGATGATTGAATGTTGCGTTCATTTGCAAATCTCGCCATTTATTCCTACACATGTAATAAAAGTGTTACTCTGTGAGCAGAAAAATGGCCGCTTCTGGCTTTGAATTTACATGTTATTTTCAAAATCTCGGTAACAACATCGATTGAAGGTACATAAGTGGACCTTGAAGGTTATTTTTGAAAGTGCATTTATGTAGTTAGTGCCCTGAGGAAGTCAAACATACGTTCCTTTTCCTATATATGTAAGCTCGATAGATCTTTTGAAAGCTGTATTCATATTAGTATAATACATTTTCCCTTATTTACATTGTTTTTACATACTTCTGTGTTTGGACTGTACTTTCATATCATGCATGTACATATATAAAATCATATTATGAGACTATTGTCATATGTATATTCATTATTCTACCTCACTGTTCTTACTGTCGTGCTGCTCGAACACGTTACTGTTCCCATGAGGGATTTATTCAAGTAATGAACCGCTAATAGGTGCTTTACAGTGAAATGATCACTTTCTTAGGCATGATTTTGAAGCTGAGGGAAGAAAAGAAAAAAAAAAAACTCACCCATGATGACATCAGTGTACTGCACATCCTTGTGTAATGATGATTGAATTTATTATTAATAATATTCTCAATACACAATTCTTCTGCCACACAATGTAGTTTGTAAACAGTAAGCTTTGGTTGCTAAGCAACAAGATTAGGGTATTCCATGGACAGAGCAACAGTCTAAGTGTAAGGTATTTTGTTTGTTTGTTTGTTTGTTTGTTTGTTTGTTTAAACCCTGAAGCATTGATACAGATTCCAGTTATTGTGATGCGTTCCCAGGTACACGCCTGGCGAAGATTTTACACTGGATTCAAATTCAGCTCAGCCAATTAGATTTTAGATGCCAAACTGTCTGTATATAAAAAAGTTTACCTCATGTTTCTTATCATATTGTATCATATCTTATTGTATCGTATCTTCTCATTTTATCTCATTTTATCTCATCTTATCATGTCTTATCTTCTCATTTTATCTCATTTTATCTCATCTTATCATGTCTTATCTTCTCATTTTATCTCATTTTATCTCATCTTATCATGTCTTATCTTCTCATTTTATCTCATTTTATCTCATCTTATCATGTCTTATCTTCTCATTTTATCTCGTCGTATCATGTCTTATCTTCTCATTTTATCTCGTCGTATCATGTCTTATCTTCTGATTTTATCTCATCGTATCATGTCTTATCTTCTCGTTTTACTTCATCTTATCATGTCTTATCTTCTCATTTTATCTCGTCGTATCATGTCTTATCTTCTCATTTTATCTCGTCGTATCATGTCTTATCTTCTCGTTTTATCTCATCGTATCATGTCTTATCTTCACGTTTTATCTCATCGTATCATGTCTTATCTTCTCGTTTTATCTCATCGTATCATGTCTTATCTTCTCATGTTATCTCATCTTATCATGTCTTATCTTCTCATTTTATCTCATCGTATCATGTCTTATCTTCTCATTTTATCTCATCTTATGTCTTATCTTCTCATGTTATCTCATCGTATCATGTCTTATCTTCTCGTTTTATCTCGTCGTATCATGTCTTATCTTCTCGTTTTATCTCATCGTATCATGTCTTATCTTCACGTTTTATCTCATCGTATCATGTCTTATCTTCACGTTTTATCTCATCGTATCATGTCTTATCTTCTCGTTTTATCTCATCGTATCATGTCTTATCTTCTCATGTTATCTCATCTTATCATGTCTTATCTTCTCGTTTTATCTCATCGTATCATGTCTTATCTTCTCATGTTATCTCATCTTATCATGTCTTATCTTCTCATGTTATCTCATCTTATCATGTCTTATCTTCTCATGTTATCTCATCTTATCATGTCTTATCTTCTCGTTTTATCTCATCTTATGTCTTCTCATGTTATCTCATCTTATCATGTCTTCTCATTTTACTTCATCTTATCATGTCTTATCTTCTCATGTTATCTCATCATATCATGTCTTATCTTCTCATGTTTTCTCATCTTATCATATCGTATCTTCTCATTTTAGCGCAACGTATCATATCTTATCTTAGTGTATGTTATTGTGTTGTACTATATCATATCTTTTCTTCTCATTTTATCATTTCTTATCTTATCTTATCTTATCTTGTCTTACCCTTTTGGTACCACTGGTTCGAGCTTTCCTGTCATGTGCATAAGTACAGTATACTTTATACAACACAATATTTTATCTTACCTTATTTTATCTTATTGTATCGCACTGTGCCTTATCATATCTTGTCATGCCATCTTCTGATCTCATCTTATGGTACCTTATTGTATCTTGTTTTTTCTGTTCTTATCTTATTGTCTCATCGTATCATATCGTATCTCGTCATGTCATCTCATCATATCTTATCTCCTCTTCTTTTATCTTATCTTCTTATCATATCATATCGTATTATATCTTTTTTTTTTTATCCTTTCTTGCATCTTATCATGCATCATGTTATCTTATCGTATCTTATTATATCATGTCGGTTTATCTTATCGTGATGATATCTTATATGATCTCATACATTATCTTATCAGTCCTTATTAGTGTGCTATGTGTGTGTGTGTGTGTGTGTGTGTGTGTGTGTGTGTGTGTTTGCTCTCCATCTTTTGTCTCTGGCACAATAACATCAGAGCACAGGCCATGGCGCAGTGCGGGCGGTGTGTGTCAGGCCAGGTTAGCGTCTGTTGGGTCTGCCTCTGGAAACAGGCACGGCTAACTCAAGCGTGTTAATGGGAAAAGGCTTGTCTCTTCTATACTAACACTTGGATGACTCTGCAGACTTGGAAGGGGGGTTGAAGGAGACAGGAAGGGATGGCATGGCATGGGAGACTAGGAAAACACACACACATACACACACACTTTGCTCTTATCCTTCTTTCTAAGCAAAGGCTGAGTTGGGGATTTGCTTGCATTGTCAACTCATTTGATGCCTATTGATAGTGACACTCCTCCCCCTCTCTTTCTCTCTCTACCTCTCTTCCTTCTTCCTCTCTCTACATCTCTCCATCCTTTGTCCTTTTCCCTCTTTTTCTTCACTGCAGGCCATGGAGGCACAGATCCAGAGCATTGGACAGACGCCATCTCAGTTGCTCATCGAGCCCCATCCTCCCCGCAGCTCCGCCATGCACCTGGTGAGAGTACCATGTGTGTGTATGAGTGTATGAGTGTGTGTGTGTGTGCACTCTCAGATCCTTCCTAGTGTCTGTGTATATGTACAGCTTTGCTACGTGGCTCCGCCCCCACCACCATAGCTATTACTCTAGACGAGGGCAGTCACGTCTGACCTTCATGGCGCACGGCGCCGCCGTTTTTCACGCTCATATGCCCACGGCTTTAATGAGCACATCTTCATCCTGAGTAATGTGCAGCACATTCGCAGAGTGTGTCATGATGCTAATCTGCTCACAGGAGACTGCAGAGCTGAAGTACAGATGTGCTGCTGGGAAAACTTCACTCGGGCAGTCATTGGCTCATACGAGAGTACAGTACACACACGTTCATGCGCATGCGCACACACGCACAATCTTGACATACTTTTCAAAGTACACTGCTTCCTCAGAATAACAGGGTTCTGTTATGGAGTGTCTGATGAGAGGACAGCGCTCTCTACTGGTCATATAGCGCTTCACTCTCTGTATTCACCTCTTAGGATTATATTTAAACTGATGTCTGAAGAGCAATCGTTCAGATACGGTGTATAAGACACAAGCAACACGTCTGTTTGACTTTATTTAAATAATTACATATCACAATACTGCCACGTGTCACTAACCAAAAATACCCTCCAAGTCACCTGCTCTGAAACTGTTAATGACCCCATATTTTGGGTTTTTATGACACAAATCACTCCAGATCGAATCAGACAAATGAGCATGGGAAAATAAAAAGCCTATAGCAAAAGATGTGGAAAATAAAATGAAAATAGCAACGATGGGTTATCATCCAGACATGTGAAAAGAAAAGTCGAGGTTCGAGTGTTACTGTCACGTGCCCAAACACAGTGTAAAATATTCAGTGAAATTCTTGCATGTTCACCCACAACAACAGTCAACCATAAGACTTTCTCGTCCACCATCATGAGTCTCGGAATTCGTGGTGCAGCATATCAGTGGTTTGCTTCCCACCCGGAAGGTCGCTCATACCAGGTGACGCAGAGTGGATCCACATCTGCTCCCCGCAGACTCTCCACTGGTGTCCTACAAGGCTCAGTACTTGGTCCTCTTCTGTTCTTCCTCTATACTCGATCTCTTGATGAGGTCATACCCTCACATGGGTTTTCATACCACTGCTATGCGGAAGACACTCGACACATCTTCTCCTTCCCTCCATCAGATCCTCTTGTTTCTGGTCAGATCTCAGCATGTCTACAAACATCTCATCAAGGACGGAAGCTCATCAGCTGAAACTTAATCAAAACCAACAAAACTGAACTGCTGTTCATCCCAGCTGATTCATCACCATGTCAGGATCTTGTGATCTCCCTGGACGACTCTCTGATCCCACCTTTGGTTACTGCATGGACAGTCAACAGTCCTTTTCCTCTCGCGTTGCTAATCTGACA
>NC_071271.1:24465074-24480074 GCF_023375685.1 Ictalurus furcatus
ACGTGAGCTTTTGGGAAAATAGGGTCCTGGAATATAGAACTCTATGAATGTATGTTTTCTAGGAACATAGTGAGCTGGGAATATAGGACATTATGACTATAGAGGTCTCTGTGAACACAGGATCCTGTGAATGCAGGGCTCGAGGAACATACTGTAAAGGACTGGGAGACATAGGGCATTGGGAACATAGTACTCGTTAAACTTATGGGCCTGGGGGACATAGGTGCTTGAATATAGGATTCTGGGAATATTGGTTTCTGTGAACAAGGAGTCCTGGAAATATAGAACTATGGGAACATAAGGGCCTGGGAACATAGAGTTCTGGGAACATTGATATAGGATACTGAAAACAGGGGCCTGGGGTACTTAGGGGCTTGGTAACATAGGACATTGGGAATATGGTGTTTGGGGATATAGGTTTCTGGGAACATTGAGGTCTAGAAATATAGGGGTCTGGGAACGTAGGATACTGAAAACATAGAGGACAAGGGTACTTAGGTCCTTGGCAACATAGGACATTGGGAACATGGGGTTTTAGGACAAATGGGTCCTGGAATATAGAACACTGGGAATAAAGGTTTTTGGGAGTGCAGGGAACCATGAGAACATAGGACCTGGTAAATGTAGGGCCCTGGGAACACTGGACCGTGAAACATTTAACTCTGGGAGCACAGGATCTGGGAGCATCCGGTTCTGGGAACACAGAACCCTGGAACATATAGTCCTGGAATACAGGGATTTTTCCTTTCTCTAGGATTTTTATATAACATTTATAACAGTGATTTAAATTCTGAGCTTTACTGTTTATTCACGGTCACACAAATGCATATATAAATGGCACCTGATACTTGTTCCTGACTAAAACACACACACACACACACACACACACACACACACACACACACCCCTTGCCACCTCCACCACACGTTCCCCACTCGGCCACGTGTGCCCAGCATTACCCACCTAGACCCTCGACAGGAACATGCCTCACCTGCAGGTCAGAGGTCACATGCCTTGCCAAATTAGCCAATCATAGCCTCCCGTTTCTTCCCACACCTTCTGGGCTGTCAGCGCTGTGATGTCAGAAGTAGAGGTGGTGGTTTGGTTCTGCTAATGGCCACAGCTGCACAGCATATCCACCGGAACATGGCCACCAGACCTTCTGTGTCTGTTTCTGCTGGTGCAAAATGGCTGCCTCTGGCCTCAGGTCTGCCTCAGGGTCTGAACAGTCTCTGACCTGCCTCATGCTTAACAGAGAGAAATCAATAAATGTCGTCTAAACCTCGGTAGTGGGTTTGAAAAGCCCCCCCTTAGTGGGGACAAAGGGGTCAGAGAACAGCGTGGGATCAGAGTGTGTATAGGGTGTGACCATAGTGACTGCCAATGAGTGTGTGTGTGTGTGTGTGTGTGTGTGACAGGTCTACGGGGTGCTCCAGGATACTCATTAGAGCAGGCCCATCACCTCCCTATTGAAATGGACTCTGTGATTGGTGAGTATAAATGGTATTACATCAAAAAAAGGCTATCTTTGTTGATTGGTTTCAATAAAGGTTTGTCTGATTTAAAAAACAAAAAAAAAAACAATCGAATAAATTCTTTAATACATTGTTGATATTTGTAATATGTAAATGCAGCCAGCTCTAAAAGTAATGGTACCCTTTAAAAGAATGGGTATTGTATACAATAAACCATTACACACACTCAAACAATTGGGGAAACAACACCGAATTATTTCAATGAAGAAAAAAAAAAAAAAAGGATTAATCAAAAAAAACATTAATGTTTTGCTGGTACGTCTTTGCTGTGTTCTAGCCAACAACACAGGGACGAACAAGAGGCAGATCACGGATTTGGTGGACCAGAGCATCCAGATCAACTCGCAGTGTTTCGTGGTAACAGCAGACAATCGCTACGTTCTGGTGTGCGGCTTCTGGGACAAGAGTTTCCGTGTCTACTCCTCAGAATCTGGTACAGATACACAGATACGCATATTAATGTGTACAGTGTGTGAATTCTCTCCTCTCTTCTAATTCAATGTTCAAAGGAATAACTTTTCCACCAAATGGTCGACCGTTTCCTTTTCTAGTCCTGCCCTTGAAGGGGTCATGACATGAGAATGACATTTTCCTTGATCTTTTGATATATAAGAGGTCATTGTATCATTAACACGTCCTGCGAGTTTTATAGCTTAATACGTCCTCCTCAGTACAAACAGAGCGTTTATTTAACCAAGTTCCATAAATGGCTCATTTGGATGTGGTGGGATTTGTGACATCACACAGGCCAACTCATTTGCATATGATTGCCACTACAGAAAGGCATGGACACCTACTTTTACAACATCGTTGGCCCCGCCCACTGCCGCTCAGTCGCTGAAAACCGTTCCACACGTATTATGGCAGGGAAGGTGTTTATAATTAATTCATAGGAAAAGATGTGAACCAATCGTAGCAGGGGGCGGTTACATTGACGTCTTAAGGGTAAAGGCCAGAAAAACTGATCGTTTCAGTCAGAGGGTCAGAGACAGTGTGGAAAAAAGTCATGAATTACAAAATTTGATATGGTTTTTGTGCAAAAAAAAAAAAACCCTTGCTAATATTATAATTACACCTCAGGAAAGATAATAAAATGAAATAATAAAAAAACAACATGTCATGACCCCTTTAAGCTATGAGGCTAATATAGCTCAAGTCTATTCTGCCAAAAATATCATTCTTCATAAATATTCGCCTGAAAAAAATATACACTCCCGGTCATAATAATGAGTGTACACACTCATTCTTTATTTTATCCCCCCCCCCCCCCCTTCCCACACACACACACATTTTAGAATAATAATAAAGTGAAACTCTGAAGTAACACAAATGGAACTATGGGAATCATGCTGTGATAAAAAAAAAAAAAAAATCCAAGATAAATCAAAATAATTTAATATTTTAGCATCTTCAAAGTGGACGACATTTTCGCCTAGAATTTCCAGAAATGTATTCTTGGCGTTTTCTCGCTCGATTTCTTGAGGAATTTCCCCGAGATGATTTTTTAAACAGTATTAAAGGAGTTCTCGCCGACGCCGCACTCTTATCGCCTGCTTTTCGGAATAATTCGCTCCGAGTCGTCCGTCTTAAAAAAAAAAAAAAAAAAAAAAAAAGATTGTTTTGTAAATAAAATGTTCGTTTTGTAATGAAAGAGACGGACACGTCGGCGCGATGATATTTCCGTCTACGACACCGATTTCACACGTTTAATCACACGCCGTCGGATCAAAAGCTTTTTAACGTCACGAGAAACATTTGACCGGTTGTGCACGGTATAAACATGAACGGAACGTCTCCATGTAGCTTAGCGCTGTAGCGTTATGGTGATAACCATCTCAGACTGGAGTCTTAAGCCTACTGGCGTGATTTTTGTGTGTTTCTTCGTTCCTCCTCATCGACTGGTACAACCTAGCTATGCTCACCTCTTTCCTGTCGACTACATTCAACACCCCAAACAAACAAACCTTCAGTGTCCGGAGTTTTAATACAGATGTGAGCGAGCTACAAATGCGATTAGCTAAAGTTAGCAAAAGGTTGCTATCGGCGCGACTAGCCTTTCCACCTCTCCACAAGTGTATCATTTTATCTTGTGTCTACTTTATATTATTTTTGGGGGGGAAAACATAGCGTCAATGTATTACACGTCATAGTGTGTGTATATATATATATATATATGTGAGTGTGTGGGTGTGTGTGTGCAGGTAAGCTGACACAGATAGTGTTTGGCCACTGGGATGTTGTGACGTGTTTGGCACGTTCGGAGTCGTATATCGGCGGGGATTGCTACGTCGTGTCGGGATCCAGAGACGCCACTCTGCTGCTGTGGTACTGGAGCGGCCGACACCACATCATAGGAGACAATCCGAATAACAGTGAGTGTAACACAACTGTACGCAACTAGACACGGTTTATCCACACTGTAACACTACTACACACAATCAGACACTGACTGTAACACAGTTGCGGACATCGGTCTCACGTACGTACGGGAAACGTAGCCAATGTATAAAAGTAATGGCACCCTTCCGAAGAATAGGCGAAAATTATTCTATGGACGCGTTACGCACCACGAGGCAGGGGTGACTCAGTAGTTAAGGCTCTGGAGTACTGATCAGGAAGTTGTAAGTTTAAGCCCCGGCACTAACAAGCCGCCAGTGTAGGGCCCCATGAGCAAGGCTCTTAATCCTCTTTGCGCTAGCACGGCTGACCCGGCGCTCTGACCCCAGATTGTTAACCAGCTAGGATATATAAAGAAAAGGATTTCACTGTACTTTAAATGTGTATATGTGGCAACATCAACTGTATTTCTTTTCAGTTTTTCACTCAGACACTCGGAGAAACTACTATTCGATAGAAATCTCAATTCTGATCGGTCAGACGTTGTTGATTGATTTTCTACGCCGGCAGCTCTGACACTCGTGCCCGCTGCAAAGCTTCGTATTCGTTCAAATACATTCTCAGTCGCAGGGACTTGACCGGTGGACTCCTAATTAAAACCTAATTAATAACCAATGAAGAAAACGTTACGTTGATTATTTTCCTGTAACTGTACGCCCCAATAAAGCAAGGGTTTTATTCTTTACATACCGGCAGGAACACATTTCCAGTAATGACGAAAAGGTCGCAAGACAGTAGCAGCTAATTACAGCAGAGTATTAGCGCGTTCAGCTGGTGGAACTGCCTCCACACCGTCTTCAGAAAACAACAAAAACATTTGTTTTGTCTTCATTTCATTCCACCAACAGCTAATCATCCCGAGACGCTCGCGGTTTCTCAGACGTGGTGTTGTTCAGATGATCCGCTGTTCACGAGTGTCAGATTCTCTGCTTTAGGTGTGAGCTTTCTCTAATTAACTACGCCGAGCCTCACACTGTTAATTAAGTATTTCAGCTTGGCTGCCTCCAATTAGCGAGCTGCGGCTCTGCCCTCCTGAGGAGAGGAAACACGGCTCCCGCGATATCATATTCACACACCAGGACTTATTTGGGGCAATTTAAAAGTGCACTGGTTATTCTTCTGACTAGTGCGGTGTTATGGTTATTACAGCGAGTGATAGTGTAGTGGTAAAGCGTATTAACCCTGCTGTGTGTCTCACACTCGCTGATATTTTATACATTCAGTGGGTACGTGTTTGGGGGATTGGTGAAGTTGATGCATTCGGTGTTGACATGATGTATATTTATCAGATAAACCTGCCGCAGAAGTCTTTCTCAAGTTATTGTTAATTTTATTCAGTAGTTTTTTTCCAAGTAGCTAACTTTGCTAGCTAGTGATTAGGATGTTTTGTATTAGCAGGGGATACAGTACATTCTTTAATATTTCAGTAGCTTTGCAATGTAGCTAACTTTGCTAGCTAGTGATTTAAAAGCGTTGTATCAGCACGGGCTACATTCTTTATTTCAGTAGCTTTTCCCAAATAGCTAACTTTGCTAAATACTTATTAGAAAGCTTTGTATTAGCAGGGGCTACTTAAAATTTTTAAAAAAAAAAACATATTTCAGTAGTTTGTCCACTTTTTTCCTACTTAAGTAACTTTGCTAGCTAGTTGTTAAAAAGCTTTGTGTCAGCAGGGGCTCCATTCTTTATTATTTCAGGAGTTTTTCCAAGTAGCTAACTTCGCTAGCTGATTATTAGAATGTTTTGTGTCACCAGGGGTTACTTTATATATATATATATATATATATATATATATATATATATATATATATATATATATATATATATATATATATATATATATAGTCTTTATTTATTTATTTATTTATTTATTTTTAACAAAATTTAAGTAGCTTTTCCACGTAGCTAACTTTGCTAGCTAGTGATTAGGATGTTTTGTATTAGCAGGGGATACAGTACATTCTTTAATATTTCAGTAGCTTTTCAATGTAGCTAACTTTGCTAGCTAGTGATTTAAAAGCGTTGTATTAGCACGGGCTACATTCTTTATTTCAGTAGCTTTTCCCAAATAGCTAACTTTGCTATTCTTTTTTTCCTACTTAAGTAACTTTGCTAGCTAGTTATTAAAAAGCTTTGTGTCAGCAGGGACTTATTAATATATATATATAATTTATTAATATATATATATATATATATATATATATATATATATATATATATATATATATATATTCAGTAGCTTATCCAAGTAGCATTTTTTGCTAGCTAATGATTCGAATGTTTTGTATTACCAGGGGCTACATTTTTATTTTTACTTAAGTAGCTTTTCCAAGTAGCTAACTTTGCTAGCTAGTGATCAGAAAGTTTTGTGCCAGCATGGGACTCAATTTTTTTCATTTTGGTAGTGTTTCCAAGTAGCTAACAACAACCATAGCAAGTTTTGTGTCAGCAGGGTAAGGATAATACATGTTATTGTTATTCTGTTTTAATAAGATATGGAATGGAATTATTCGAGTTATCAGAGTGTTTTGTGTCAGCAGGGGCTACATTATTTTTTTTCAGTAGCTTTTCCAAGTAGCTAACTTTGCTAGCTAGTTATTAAAATGTTTTGTGTCAGCAGGGGAACAATAATAATTGTTACTGTTATACTGCTTTGGGAAGTTGTGGAATTAATGGAATCCTTTACAGTGTAAAGAATATGTAATTCTGCTGCTGTGTGCGATTTCTCAGGATTCGAAATGATCTCAACGCTTCAGTAACCTGAAATCTCCATCTAACAGCGATGCCAGTAACCGACCCTGATAGAGGATAGAGGACGATCAACACACACAACACACACTGTGCGTTACGAACATCAGCTTCAATCTCGAACTGTAAACCTACAAAGTGACCAGCAATATAGAAACACTCACACACACACACACACACACACACACACGTTTTCCTCGTTCATCCTTCCTATTAACTCTTTTAAATAGTTTCTTTTAAATGGCATTGTAGTAGTGAGCTGATCCTCATGAGCGGAACGTCCGTAAGATTTATAAAGTAACACTGCCCTCTAGTGGTGAATATAAGCGCCACATATTTTATAGCCTTTTTCAGAACAACAAAGACATTTTGAAAGTTTGATTCGGATTTTTGAGAATGAAAAAAAAAAGCTTTTCCCCTCTTGATCTGTCTTTCCTTCTTCTTTTGTTCATTTCCCTCATCTCTTCATCCTCACCATCTCTCCTTTTCTCTTCCATCCATTCTTTCTCTCCTCCTCCTGATCTCTCTCCCTCGCTCATCCCTATATTCGTATATCATTTCCTATTCTCCCGTTCTTTTTATTTTCTTTTTTAAATGTTTGCTCTCACTTGTTTCCTCTCTCATTTCCTTATCCTCGCTATCTCTTAAACGCTCTCCCTTCTATCTCTCCTTTTTCCTCCCCCCATTCCCCCGTTTTTCCTCTTTCTCCTCTATCTCTCTGATCTTCCATCTCCTTTATCTACAACCCTCTGTCTCACTCTTTTTTGCACTCTGCATCTCTCCTTTTCTCATGTCCTTGTCTCTTTGCCTCCTTCGCCTTGTTGTTCTCATTTCTTTTCTTCCTTTCTTTGTCCCCGCGTCTCTCTTTCATCATCAGCTCTTTCTTCTCCCCCTCACAGTTCCTCTCTACTTCCATTCCTCCATCTATCGTCTCATTTCTCCAGTCTTCTCCTTCCCTTTCTTTCCTCCTGTTGATCTTTTTTACCTACCTCTCTCTCTCTCTCTCTCTCTCTCTCTCTCTCTCCATATTTTTGCCTGAATTGAACAATATACTTAGTTTTTTTCATATATATTTATTTTCTTCTCCCTCTTTTGTCTTTTGCTCTTTTTTTATTTGTTCCATCCTCACAACCTCTTCTTTTCTCTTCCTTCCACTAGTTCTTTCTTCCTCGTGATCTCTCTCCCAAACTGTTACTCGTCAGGCTAATAAATAAAACACCCTCAATTATTGCATGGACATTTTTTTTTTTTTTTTTCCTGAACTCACCCTCCGCTTTATCAGGAACACCTGTCCACCTGCTTTTTTCCCCATTCTGATGTTTGACGTGAACATTAACTGAAGCTCATGACCTGTATCTGCATTGTTGTATGCGTTGTGCCGCTGCCACATGATTGGCCGATTGGATAGCGGCATAAATGAGCAGGTCTACAGGTGTTCCTATTAAAGTGGACGGTGAGTGTACGTGTACTTTATTTTTAAAAATTTTTTTTTTAGTAAAGGCTTACGGTTGAAAATTCTATAGCTTCCTCTGGAATACTAGCAACAATTTACAAGATAAAACTGTCACACTTTGTGTGTGTGTGTGTGTGTGTGTGTGTGTGTGTGTGTTATTTCATATCGTTAATGCCTTCATTATTATTCTAAAATAGTAACGATGGAGAAAATCCGTCTATAAGCAGTGCTGCGTAAACGTTTAACTGGTATGCGTACCCGTGTTGTGTAGGAGTCTTTGTGTCAGACCTTTCTCCTTTCCCAGCATGCTTTAATTCCACACGTCTCTCCGTAGAGGTCACGGCAGCCAGAAAGGCCATGAATATTCATCAGCGTGTCCACGTCCAGACCTCTGACACACGCTGGAGAAACTGATTTGATACTCGCAGCAGAGAACTGCTGCTGTATCCTAACCACACGGTGTTTAAAATCGCATCCGGCTCGACGGAGCCCCTGCACGGTGGCCCTGCCAGCCCCGGCTCCGATTTCCACCTCCTAATCGTGTCGGCGTGCTCTCGGGGACCCGCGGGCCGTCGGGGGGCTCGCGCACAGTCTGATTGAATCTTTTGTGAAGAAGATGAGCGAGCTGATCTCGAGCTGTGGATCTCCCTAGAGGACTGAATACTGTCAAACACACACACACACACACACACACACACACACACAGACCCATGTGGAAGGAGCTGGATCAGTAGATCCGGTGCCATATTGATCATCTGGCACAGCATCGATTTTGTTGTCTATTAAAAGTATCGCGTGTATTCACACTAATGACCCCTGTGTTAATTAAAGCAATGTTACAATCTGTAACCATTTCGATATCTGCTCCAATGATCTCTCGCTCGCCTCGCACGGTGTGCCGTTAGACGCCGAATTGATCAGCGGTGAACAACTTCATTCCTCTTCATTACGCTAATCGAGCTAATGACTCTGTGAGCGCTTTATTCAGTTCTTGAATACGCTTGTCAAGGAAAGCAGTCATGATTCTGGACGTTTGGCAACTGGCTCGACTGTGAGGCCGTTCGAACGCTATTTAGTCCTCTTCCACGATCGGTTAATATTGAGCTTTACATGAAAATGACAAAGTGGTGGGCACTTATCGTTTTCTCGCGGTCATGAGACGGAGCTGGATTTAAGTTCCTGAACCTTCAAGCGTTCAGCTCTGTGCTTGTGTTAGTGTCAGAAGATCTGAACTGGTTTTAATGTTTAATACTTCAACATTTTGAACATGTAGTGTATGTGTGAATACTACTCCTACTATTACTACTACTATCATTACTACTATTACTACTACTACTATCATTACTACTATTACTACTATTACTATTACTACTACTATCATTACTACTATTATTACTATTACTACTACTACTACTATTACTACTACTATTGCTACTACTATTACTACTACTACCACTCCTACTATTACTACTACTACTATCATTACTACTATTACTACTACTACTATTACTACTACTACTATTACTATTACTACTACTACTATTATTATTACTACTACTATTGCTACTACTATTACTACTACTACTATTACAATTACTACTATTACTACTATTACTATCACTACTACTACTAGTACTACTAGTACTATTACTACTATTACTACTATTACTATCACTGCTACTACTACTACTATTACTACTACAACTATTACTAATACTACTATTATTACTACTATTACTACTCCTACTATTATTACTATGACTATTACTATTACTACTATTACTATTACTATTAGTAATATATTACTATTTTGGTCCTGTATAATCTGCGCGACAGGTTTTCTATCATCTGCTTATTTGTGTTGTGAATTATTAAAGAAATCTTATCTTAGCTCGAGTTTGTTTTTGGATGAGAGTAGAAACTCTTCCAAACAGCTTGTGGTGATGTCGGTGACTTCAGATTGTAGTTTTGGAGACTTTCTGACCCCAAGACACGACTAACTTCTGTAATTCTCCAGCTGTGATCCTCGGAGATGTTTTATCCACTCGACCCGTCCTCTTCACAGTGCGTCGAGACGATATAGACACTCGTCCAATTCCAGGTCGATTCATAACATTTCCAGTGGACTGGAACTTCTTAATTATTGCCCTGATGGTGGAAATGGGCATTTTCAACGCGTGTGCTATTTTCTTATAGCCACGCCCCATTGTGTGAAGCTCAACAACCTTTTGCTGCACATCACAGCTATATTCCTCGCTCTTACCTATTGTTATGAATGACTAAGGGAATTTTGCCTATGTGTTACCTCATATTTATACCCCTGTGAAACAGGAAGTCATGGTTGAACAATTTCTTTTTCCTAGTCACCCAGGTGTACTAAACAAATGTAAAAATATTAATGTGAATATACTTCAAATATATTCATATTTCTCATATGAATTCATAGGGGTACCAATAATTGTTGCACACCTATATTTAACAAAGCTATTTTTTTATAAACCTGCGGTGTGTTTGCAATTGATTGATATCCATGAGAGCAGAGTACTTTTGTGAATTTTTTCGAACAAAAGATCAAAAGGTTAAACAATAAAGACACTTTTCCCCAGCCTTCTTTGCGCATATTTACCAATAGATATTATTTGTTAGCATTATAGTCAACTGCCCCGTTTCATAGTTTCATTCAAGTTTTAAATAAAATAATGTTCTTGAATTCCTGGTTTAAGCATCGAAAACCGCCAGTGCTTTAATGTAGCAGCTTGCTGTGTTACTTTCTGGTCACGCTGCTGCATTATTGATCTGTTGTGGTGTTCAGCTGCTGCAGGTGTGTGTGTGTGTGTGTGTGTGTGTGTGTACACACCCCATTTCACCTCTCTATTCCCCCTCATCAATCAACTGCCTATTCATGTGAGAATCTTTTTACAGACCTCACACCTTAGTCAATGAAGATGGACCAGCCTCCTGAGCCTCCAGCCTCCCCCTGTTTTGAACACTGATGGATATTGGGTTTTTGTCCCTGTTCTCAATTTTCAACGTGTACTTAACATATTGAAATAAATGAACTTCTGTTTGGTTTGCAGGTGATTACCCAGCACCCCGAGCGGTCCTGACTGGTCACGACTACGAGGTGGTGTGTGTGTCGGTGTGTGCAGAGCTTGGCCTGGTCATTAGTGGAGCCAAAGGTCAGTGACGTCACTGGTTTAGGTTGATCTCAAATGATTTGCTCGACTGGAGTCATGAGAAAATGATACGATTGAACAATGAATTAGTATTTAATCAGGATAAGAGGTATTGACTTCCTCAGCGTTGAATCTAAAGATCACTACACAAGCCAGGCTAGATCTATGAAAGCCACAACTGCATGCATATTTATAAATCGGATAGCGTTTACATCCAGTGTTTAAGAGATCCAAGTGACTTGAGTTCATGTGACGATGGATCTGTCTTAATTTGAGTGCAAAATTTGCATTTAAAGAACGTAGACTGTCATTGATAATTCATAGTGCATAATGCTCATACTAAACCCAGAAGAACACTATGCAGGATGGAGGATGTGAGTAATATATATATATATATATATATATATATATATATATATATATATATATATATATATATATATATATATTAACACTATGCCAAAGATACCCAAGTATGCAGCCAGGGCTGTATTTGTGTTATACTGCATCGCACAAAATATATTCATGTATATATTCATTTCAGTAGAAATAAAAAATAAATGAAATAAAAATAAATCATTTAAAATATAAGCAAACAAAAGAATGAATAAATAAATGTCTGTGTGTTTAATAAAATATTTCTGGATATGATTTTATTAAGATTAAATCGAAAATGTTATTTTTGCGGTCTAATTGGTTGATAATCGTGGTTTCAGTATCAAGCAAAATAAGCATGATTACCGTTGCAGACATTATCACGCTGTTCACACGTTGATTTACAAGTAAGGGAAAGTTGGTTGAGGAAAGCTGTACGAGTTTGAGGCTGCAGTTCGTGTGAAAGTGGATAATTGGGCTGAAAGCAGGACAAGGTTTCTAATCGGTTGACTCAGAGACGCTGAGCTGCAGTGAGCTTTGTGTGCTGGGAGGCTCATGTCCACAATCTGCAGTATATTTATTTATAAAAAAAAAATGTAATGAAGGAATGAAAGAATGGAGTGTTTTGAAAGCTGGAGTTGATGTGGTTGGGTGTGAAAGAAGATAATGCTATAATAATTTGTGTTGAAGGGAGAAAAAAGCTTTAAAAAAAAAAGATGATGATTTTAAGTTAGTATTTTTTTTTCAAACATGCTTTTATCACTTAATTATATTTGTATTTTTTTTATTATTATTTATTAAATAAGTTTGAATGGAAAGTAGCACAGTCGAGTCCCAGGTTCTATATGACTCCTCTTTCTCAACTATGTCATAAACACCGATCTGCAAAACTTAACATACACAAGAGTAAAAAATTAACAGTTTGGATGCATCAAATGTTCCTTAACATGGAAGAGCACGCACTTACTTTAAATGAAAGTATTTCCCCCTCGTTAATGTTTAATTGGTTAAGTTGCGTCTACTAGCTTCTGTTAGATATAAGCAATAATTAGGCTGTATTTCCTGAAAAGAACCATGAAGCGATTTACCATTCAATTACTGAATTTTTCAAGCTTTAATTGGTTCAATTATTCATTTTCAACTGAACAGAAAATAGGCTCAAAGGTTAATTAACTTATTTGATTGCTTATTTTTTTCAACATTTCTCTAAAAAGCCAGTGAACCAAACAAATTTTGATTCCTTGGCCTAATGTTCATGATGTACTCATGAGGAACATCAGAAAGTGGCCTTACTATCAGATTTAAAATAATAATAATTAAAAAAAAAACAACTGTATTCATTATGCTGGTCACTTCCAATTAAGCTCAAATGATTTTCAAACAGGAAGTCACCGATGAATTAAACCATTCACGCTTCAGTCCCATGGATTTCGATTTTGGTCACACCTAACTGATGTTAAAAGGTGAGAAACCCCAGATATAATGAGACTGTTATGAGAACCCCTTCCCAAAGACGCCACAGCTGGATAGAGCATTGTGTTGCCATGCCAACGCACTGACTGACAGCCTGTAGTAGGTGTAATAATGGTTTCGATGTAATGAACTGTTGCTAGAATTGGATTTTTTTTTGCACCTACCCAAATGTGCCCGTTGAACATAAAATTCCAGATTTAACACCCCCTTTACTGTTTTATAATAACCTCTGCTCCTCTGGGAAGGCTCTCCACTAGATTTTGGATAATGTGATGGTGGGGATTTGTGATCATTCAGCCACACGAGCATTAGAGAAGACATGAGCATCTGCAAACTTGGTTAGAAAAGCCGGACTGGGTGTTGTGTAATCACACACTCATGTTCCATGGAAAGGACGTGTAGGGATATATTAAGAAACCTTGAGAGGAACCAGACTCAAACGGGAACCCGTACTCTTCTAGATGACCAGATAGTGGGAGTATTAATCATACAGGTGCAGAAGAGTAAAGACAAACAATGCATAGTATGTTGAAATGTCCAGTATGAGCAGATTGAGAAGAAGAAGAAGAGTCCTGGGACAGTCTTTATGAATACTCTAGAACATTGTGGTCACTTTCTGCTCATCATTCACACTTTCGCTTGAAGTGTCGTATCCTGTGATGTGTATTTTGTCAGAGGGTCCGTGTCTTGTACACACCATCACTGGGGACCTGCTTCGGGCTCTGGAGGGTCCTGATAACTGCTCTCTCCCTCGGCTCATATCCGTGTCGAGTGAAGGCCACTGTGTCATCTGCTATGAGAGAGGACAGTTATGTAACTTCAGCATCAACGGCAAGCTGCTCGCCCAGATGGAGATTAACGACACCACACGTGTAAGAGATCCCATATCGCTTATATAGACAGACAGAGAGACCGACAGATGCCAGTTCATAACAATGGCACACGCATGCCTATTTCATGCGTTAGGATTTGGAACTGAAACTAAACAATGTGATGTGAAGAAATTCAAATAGCAATACTTTGGGGTTTTAATATTAGAGCAGGTATTTTTTTTTGTATTGATGCACATGAAGTTAAAGTATATTGTTTGACCAATCAGAATGGCTAACCCAAGATGGAAATTTCAGATCAAGTATTACAAGCAGAAGGTTCATTGTCGTGTCTGGTTTTGGGCTCCAACTCTCCAGGCGATGCTGCTGAGCAGTGATGGACAGATGCTGGTGACTGGAGGAGATAACGGCGTGGTGGAGGTGTGGCAGGCCTGTGACTTCAAGCAGCTTTATATCTACCCAGGCTGTGACGCTGGGATCCGGGCCATGGACCTGTCACATGATCAAAGGTTTGGGATTAGCTTTCAGGCAGTATATCTGAGAACTCTCATTATACCAATGGTGAAGGATTTTAGTGCAATATTCATTACACAGCCTTAAAAGAAACGATTTGGTTTGCTTTGTACCTCCGGGGTTGTGGGTTTGAATCAAACCCGCATCCCACAACCCGTTTGCATGTTCTCCCCGTGCTTTGGGGGTTTCCTCCGGGTACTCTAGTTTCCTCCCTCAGTCCAAAGATATGCGTTGTAGGCTGATAGGCATGTCTAAATTCTCCGTAGTGTGGGTTTTTACCCTGCGATGGGAAGACACACTGTCCAGGGTTTCCCCCGCCTTGTTCCCTGAGTTCCCTGGGATAGGCTCCAGGCTCCCTCGTGTTCCTGTGTAGTATAAGTGGTACAGAAAATGGACGGATGGATGGATTTCAACTTTGAATTGAAATAAATATTACAATATGACAATTAGGACTTTTTCAGACCAAAAACATTTGTACAAACCAAAACGTTTGTACACCT
>NC_071271.1:24485074-24492574 GCF_023375685.1 Ictalurus furcatus
GGTATGTGATCATTTCTGTGCTTTACCTTACCTCCAGATTTTATTTGGCCAATTTGTTTCGTTGCAACTGACAAAACATACATTCGTATGGAACACGACAATTAAAATAAATACAAAAATAAATAAATAAATAAATAAAATGTAAATAATAAAAAAAAAAATTAGTGAAAGCGAAACAAAGTCTGTTACATTCATCTTATACCACAGTGCTGCTGATTCCTGATTGGTCAGAAGGTGGTGATTCGTTTTCCATCATTTTCCACAGCAGCAGCTCTGACAGGAGCGACAGCTGTAGTTTTTTATTAATACGCGATCGTTTCAGTAATAACACATTCACAGGGACTTGATGATCATAACAGGAAGTCATCTGATTCCTGGCCGTTCCACATTTAGATGTAACGCTAAGTGGATAAAAAGTACAAATCTGCCTTCCCCACTCCAAACGGGAGATCATAATCGACAAAGAACCCGATCTCTACGGACGACACGAAGCATCGGCGTGTAGAGCCGAGTGCAAACGTTTCCACGCCATCAGGACAAAATGTTCAAATAGTGTATGATACGGTACGATTCATTATATATAGTGAAAAATAAAAATCCGTTTGAATTAAACACCTCTGTTTCTGAATGGGATCTAAATATTATATTTAATATTAAAACATGCCTCTGCCTTTATAACTGACTCCAACCTAGTTTTCTATCCTTTTTATATAGCATTTGGGTCTTCTCAGTCGAACTATCTTATTCGATCTGCCTTTCTTTTTCATGTTATAACTCTTCGTGGAATTCTTTCGTTGTAGATAAATATTAAAATCTCGCTTCTTTACGTGCAAACTTTTTTGTTCTCATGTGTATTCATATATTTAAATATATATATATAAAATGGCCACTATAAATGGAATATAGTACACTATATATATATATATATATATATATATATATATATATATATATATATATATATATATATATATAATGTACTATATTCCATTTATAGTGGCCATTTTGTTTGCAGTGAAATTCTGATGCTGTGTCCCAATTCGCCTACTTATACTATGCACTAAAAGTATGTACTCTTCGTGTGTAGAAAAAGTACATACTTTTGAGTGTGTAGCAAAAGAGTACGCGAGTACACGTCACGTAACACGTCATGTAACCGTAGAGAATGTTGTTGCCGAGTTACATGCACCGTCACCGTAAACAAACTCCTTGTTGCGTTTCAACTTCTCTTCATTCATTATATCATTTATATGTGGCTCCTGCTGGGCTGGAATGAAAACCTGCACCTACACCGCCACTTTCTGGATAAGATTGGACACCTCTGGTTTATACTATCCATCCATCCATCCATCCATCCATCTTCTATACTGCTTATCCTTACTACAGGGTCACGGGGAAACCTGGAGCCTATCCCAGGGAGCATGGGGCACAAGGTGGGGTACACCCTGGACAGGGTGCCAGTCCATCGCAGGGCACAATCACACACACATTCACACACCCATTCATACACTACGGACACTTTAGACACGCCAATCAGCCTACCATGCATGTCTTTAGATGTTTCAACATACTACGATTTGGGTCGCACTAATTCTAATATCGGATACTATTTAGTACAGACAGTAGGCGAACTGGGACGCAGCATGAGATTGATACGATGAGGTGCAAGTCACTAGCTGCTTCCTTTTCAGTGTATTTTTATATCGTAGCTTGTGGTACTTACCATGTTTAAAACCCGCACACTTGAGATGATCGATGATTTGAGAATCGGCCATTTTGTAAACGTTTCTAGTCTATTTAAAATAGCACCCGTCAATAAAAAAAAGTTAAGAATGACCTCATTGATTTCTAAACCAGCTGAACCACTAAATACGATTTGACTCTATAACGGTAAAACGTAACCTACTACATTTTTCATATTACATTTTGGTCAAACATTTCAAGAGCTCAACAGTGACCTCCACAAAAATGTCATGGGAGAATTAGAAATGGGTGCATTTGGGAATCGAATTGAACCATAAATGCAAAAGTTATTCAAAAAGATGCGGACGTCTGGCCTTATGGAAGATTTCAGATTTTTAAGGTCTAGTAGGTTTCTGTATCAGAGCGAGAATCCTATCTGAACTTTACGTGAATCCGTCATCTGACCTTTCGCCCCATGTATTTGCACTTATTTTTATACACAGCCACTAGAGGGCACATGGACGGATTTAGGAAACGGGACGTAGCCTATATGTGGGGAACAAAAACGTTTACTTTGAGCTGCAGTTGCTTCACTGTAGCACCGAACGTATAACTTTCCATCACTATAGTGCTTTTTCTGCACAATTGGGAAAACTCTAAATCCAGATACTTATATAATATATTGTTTTTCAATTTTACATCAGCAACTAATTTAGACTGAAGGAACCGTTGTGCTTCTTCGAAATACTTGTACAAATTCCCAAATGAGTAAATGAATCAGTTCTTTTTTTTTTCTTCTGTTTTTTCTTTTTTTTTTTAGAACTCGCTACAAGTTTACACCTACACTATTTTATTATATTAACCTTAAAACAGAACAGATCAGTAACACCTTATAATGCATCTTGTATTCACAATGCATTACAAATGCTCCTGTTACATAACATGCATAATACCTAAGAACGTGCTCATGAACAGGTCTACGTACGAGCATAAAAAATAAATAAAAACGAATGACTCTATAATGTAAGGCTACTTATTTTCCATGTAGTAACAGGCAATATATGATCTGTTCCTAAAAGCTTCGTAGAGTTCATTACAATTTTTCGAAAGCATGTACATGGTCTGAGGCATTGCAGCAAATATTGTAGCAGATCAGATCAGATCAGATCAGATCAGAGAGTGGCCGAATTCTCAATGCTGATTGGGCAGAAAGTATTGATTTAAATCTCTATAACAGCAACTTATAGATGATGATGGTTCTGGTCGGTTTCTACGTAACATGACAATGTTTTTGTCTTAACTTCGAGATGTTCCACAGCATGAAATGTAACTAGAAATGGATAAAAAGTAGTCAAGAACGTGTCATTCTTTTATAAATAAAAACACAACACCGTTGTGTTTTAACCTCACATCGTTTAGCTTAATAATGTGGTGGTGTACTTCTGAGCGTTTATGTATGGTGTACTGTAGGGATTTAGGTATTATGTAGGCTGTGTACAGCGAAAGATTATTATCCATCCATTTGTAATACATTATGAATACAGGATTCGCAGGACGTGTTCCAGATCAAAACATGCAAATGAGAGCAGTTTCGTAGAGAGCGGCAGATCATTAAACCACTCCAGTTTACGTTTGATTCAGTCACACACTAGATTGACGCTCCGGGCCTGTTCAGGGGGTGTGTGTCTAGGTGAGGGATTTTGGGTTGTTAGAACGGCGAGGTTGGGGAGCGGACGGTCTCGGCGGAGCTGGGCGAGTAGTCCTCAGACTCGGACGTGAACTCTGCAGGGGTGAGGCTGGGGCCGGCTAGAGGCTTCGACAGGAAGCTGCCGTGTGGAGCGCGAGCGGTGGTGGACTTCACATCCTGGTGGCGTCTTCGTCTGAAAACCTGCCTCTCCTTATCAAGAGCGGTGGTCTGGGGAAAAGAGCACAGAAAGAAGCTCTTAGGACGACATGGTTGAAACATCTGAATGTCATTAGTTTGATGTCTTCCTGTCCGTGTAGTAGTATCGGCGCAACCTCGCTCAGCATTCACTAGTGCGTTTACAATTGTACGTATTCTATTCGGACGGCTACAACGCAAACGTGATCCTGAATTTCAACCACCTAAAGGCGCATCAAAAGAAAAGCTCACACGACTCTGACACAGACTCTGACTCGACTCGCGCTACAGTGAAAACTCGTGACATTACCGCCTGGGTACAAACACGGACATAGTTTTACGCTGATCTTAAAACGTACACACACTTTCACCAAACTCTTACAGCTAGAAGCACAAAGGCGCGTTGTACAAGCCAGCCAGAATGTAATCGAATGTAACGCACACTCTAATTACATTCCATCAGAGGAACATCAGCTCAAACACACTCGCAGCAAATCAAACTGAAAGCTGACAATCAGGTAATCATTAAAGAGACGTTGAGCAGCAACGAAACTGAAGCAGGAAGCAAAAGCAGAGCAGCTCAGAAAAGCCATGAGAAAGAGGAGAGGGTGTGATGGAGACTGCCAGCATGTTGCCATGGACACACTGGAGATTGGCACTGCAGGTCGGCGTACCTTATCCAGAACATCCCCGGTTGGGAGGAGTAGTCCAAAGACCCTGAGCGCTTGATGGAAAACCCGTCGTCCGGCTGAGCAGAGAGAAACGGGTGCAACACTCGTCACTTTAGCACTTTCACCCTGTTCTGGAAGCGGCTCTGAGCTACTGAGCTACCGCTAAGCTTGGTTTATTCAAATAGATCAGCAGACGTAAACAAAACGATGTATTATAGAAAACAGTTTCTCAAAGCACACATTTGGATCGAGTTTAGGATGAAGAACATTCAGGTACTCGATGTTGACTGTTTATACCACAGCATTGTTGAATTCCCAAATCAGAAGGTGTTTGGGGGGGGGGGGGGTGAGTGGGGGGTGTTCTAGCAGTTCTAGCTGCAAGGTATATACACGAATGTGCTCGTTCTACTACGTTAACATAAGATTTCGGACATTTCCAGTGACGTAACTAGCTGCATTTTGTTTTGTTTTTTTGTTTGTTTGTTTGTTTGTTTGTTTTTGCGTTATTAACTCCTAAATAAAAAGAATCTGATGAAGGAACGACTGTTTATAGCTGCTATATCACAAGTGCTAACAGGAACCACGGGCCTAAATGGAACGACTGTACAAACGGATAAAAGGTACAATGTGTCATTCTTTGATAAATAAACTGTTACTGCTGTTCAAATTGCTGCGGTATGAGGGGAATAAAACACTCCAGGACGTGCTGTCACGTTTGCGGTGTTAACAGAACGTCCGGTCGTGTCTTATTCTTTATTTATTGCTTGAAAAAAAAAAAAATGCCGTCCACCTTAGAAACGATTCATGAATGACTAAAAGTCTTTTTTTAAAAAAAGAAATGAATGGATATGAATAACTAGACAAATCGATATACGACAATATCCACGTAATGAACTTGCGAGAGGGGGAAAAAAAAATCCCAAAATTCCTTCAGACATGTGCAGTAATGACCTTATAAGGAAGAAAAGAAAAGAAAAGAATCACTCCATAAACTCATAAACGTCTGGTGAAAGCAGAATGGAAGTGTATTATATGTGCATGGTTCGAATGGATGTAATGTGCATGAGTATGTACATCATCGTGTCAATACCGCATACATACGGTGGTATGCATGCTATAGAGCTGGGTATATAATAAATAAAGACATGAGTATAAAGTAAAATAAGAGCAGAACGGTTGCATAAAGGAAAGCAGTCTAGCAGATTTTCCCTGACAACAGTGCTGACAGTCGACACCAGTGAGAGCACAAGCACATCGACAGCGGCGGCGAGCGGACGATTAGCAGCGAACAGGAAATGAGATCAGCAGCAGTGACGGAGAGAGAAAGAAAGGAGGAAGCTGAAGGATGAAGTGGTGGATCAAAAAGAGCACACGATGGAGTCGAGAGCCACGCTCTCGCACGTTTCCCGATCCTCGGCTCAACTGGCCTCGCCGGATTATTGGCACCCTTCGTGACGTTGAGCAGAAATGAATAGAAACGTCTCACTGTGAGTTTAAGCGTGAGTTTAAACATAAACGTGCTGTACACGGTGTTTTTTTTTTTTTTTTTTTTTACTGCGTCGTTTCGCACGACGTCCATTTCCATAATTATTGGCACCCACCGATTTCTTCTGCTGGATCCTCTCAGAAAGTGCTTAGAGTCTGGCTCACCGTACGTCGATTTCAAATCCTGAAGGGCGCCAATACTTCTGGAGCTGAATTCACAAAGGCGTCGCGCCTCGGCGGATTACAGAGGTTTGTTACGTTTAACGGCCTGAAAAGCACTGGGATGACTGTGCTCGGACACAGGAATCAGTTCCGAGAGAAATCGAGTTTGTGTTCAAATAAGACGAAAAGCATGGATGTGTCATGAAGCACGAGATCCCTATGATTCCCGTGTGCAAGAAATCCGATAATCAGATAAGACCTGAGTGAAATGTACATCTTTTAAATAGGGGAAAACTGGTATATTGTTATCATTTGGCATCAGCGCAAATCATGACAAAGCACCAATGATATCGCTTTAAATGTTACACAGAGAAACTGCAATCTTTGAAAGTGATGCTCTGAACAACTGCCATATACCATGTATGACATTAGGGGGCGCTAATACTTAAGTGCTTGAAGTTGAAATTAAACTAAAACTACTAGGGATTGCTTCAATTTTGCTGATATTATCGTTTGTATATACTGTATGATGAGCACTGTTGAATCAAATGGTGTTGATGAATTTTCTGGAACAGCAGCTCCGACTGTAGCTCCAGCTCCAAATCACATTTATATATTATTATTAACGCACGCCAGTAGTTTCTATAGTAACAGCTGACACGGGGAATTGCACGATGGAGTTTCTGACATGGTGACGTTTTCTGTAAAGGGAGCTTTCACGTATTTGGAAGGAGTCTCCGGTGTCACTGCTACGTGAAAGTTTTCAGGATCGAGGACTTGGTTTCGTTCCAGTTTCCGCGCCTCGTCTTAACTTTAAGAACGAAAAAGGAAAGGCCGGTGAGAGAACGACTAAATATGCTGCTACAGAGTACAAAACGTACGTGCTGTACAGTACAGTGTCGGGTTGTTTTACATGACACGTATGAGCTACAGACGGATCAAATGTACGACGTATCATTATTTGAAAAGCGGAAACATATAACTGCTGGCAAACTGCTGTGGTATAAGAGGAATAAAAGACTTTACGAGGTACCGTTAGATAGAAAAATGTAACGGTAACACCGCAGGACATCACAAAACACCATCATGATTATTTTCCTATCACAGTCGGTGTTTAATTCCTAACTCACCGTATCGAGCTTTATTCCTGAACTCCTTTAAACTGAATTACATTCCAATTTGACCTCGTTATATATATTTTCTGTTCGGTGGATATTTAAAGAGGAAACCGCAGAAGCTTCACGAGATGGAGTGTGTAAGTAAAAACGTGCTTCTTACTGTTATAACAGAGACGCCGGGCACTGTGCTGCTGGACTTGGACCCTGTGATGAAGTGCTTCTTTATTTTTCCAGCCACTGACAGCTGATGTCCGTTCTCAGACAAGCCGTCGTCCTGGAGAACAGACCAAGCAGCATGTCACTTCAGGTTTAATCCATGAGATTGGGTAGGAAAAACCACTAAAGAAGATTCGGACGACTTACGTTGACCCACGGATGGTCTAAAACCTGCAGAGCTGTGTACCTCTGCTCGACCTCCACCTGCAGCATACACGTGATGAGCTCCTGCAAAGCGACAGACATGCGGAGTCATTTAGAGAGACCGGGTCAGGTATTGAAA